>NC_085092.1:570000-735000 GCF_963422355.1 Corticium candelabrum | reverse complement strand
ACATCAGTCAACAGAACACCAGACAACAGAACATTTCCTTGATTTCAAGATAGCTATATCTAGAGGCAAGGTAAGACTATAGTTTCTCCTTTACACAACTGCTTTGTTCGTTCTCACTTTAGACTTTCCAAAATTGCAATATTCTTGGTTTGCTTATAAAACCTAGACACCGAATGTAGAAGTGGGAAAGCTTCCTGTTCTACAGAAAAATTGTTTCCGCATGGGACTTATTGCGCAACCATCTGCAAAGCAAGAACAATTTGGTTCTACGTGGACTGCGCACGATTTTGCTGTGATTCTAGCCATCAAAAGTTCATATTGTTCGATTTAACTAATTTGTCTAAGTATATGTCTAGGTGTGAAAAGTGAAAAGTCCCTGGTAAACCAACTAGCTAGGAGGAAATCTATAGTTAGACCAACTATTAGACCATGCATGTAATTTAGGTCAACTATCTCGACACCGCCTAGTTAATTAAAGACATGCCGCAAAACCGACATGGAATATAAAGTTCTCAAACTAGCTGTCGTTGTAGTAAGAATTGTATTGCCGTTCGCAATCAAAGTCAACAGAGCAATTAATTTAATCGTTACGAAGGGCCCGATGCACGGTCCACGCTTGCCATGGCGACAAAGCCGACGCCATATCGACCTCATCAAAGCTCTCCATAATGAGAAGCTCTTCATCAAGACCATCCAAATGCTGTGCTGTAGCATGAGCGATTTGGAATGGGTGATATCTTTGCCAAAGTAACAGCAATGATCGAGGCAATTTTCTATAACTGGTGAATTGGCCCTCAACCCTCGACTTGCGACCACTACTATTAGAGTTCCTGCTGTAGTTGAATTTTGTTTCCAGTTTCGGGTATTTATATAATTAGATGAAGAGAGTTATTGCAAAATTGTTTAATTATTATATAACTAGCGCCTACTAGTAGTTGGTTTCGGCTCGTTTTTGCTAGTCAGACAGTCACGTCAGAAGACATCTAGAGATATTCTCTTGGTTGGATGCATGCATGCGCACTGCTTGCATCCTAATTGATCACGCATTATGAAGGACATGTAAAAAGTGAAAGTCCCCTTTTAATTAAACCAAACGAGGAAATAGGAACCAACTACTAGACCTCGTAATTCATTGAGCCAGGTATCTCATCGCCGTAAACATGTCATCCGTAGCGGAAACCGGTTACATGGACGAAGACCCCAAGACTCTTAAAATAGCTTTTGTTGTGGTAAGAAGTGTAGTGCTGTTCCTCACGGTTGTTGGCATTGCAATTAAAATCAACCAAGCAATCGTTGAAAGAACGGCCAAGGAAGTTACTGGATCAGTCCGAAGCTCCAGCGTCATCAAGACGGCACTAGGGCGACTGAAGGAAGCATTTACGACAGGCGACGATGGCGACAAAATAATGCCATTGTTGGCCTCGTCAAAGCCATTTTTGATGAGAACCTCCTCTTGAAGATCGCCAAAATGCTGTGTGGTAGCCTGGGCGCTTGGGAATGGCTAGCAACAACTACCAAAATAACGGTAACGATAGCGACTACGTTTGCAACTGGCGGATTAGCTCTCACTCTAAGGGCAGGAATGATCGTCCACGACGCTTACGGACTATTCAAAGATATCGTCGAACTGTGAACTGTTACTGAGAAGGGGCATCGCCGCCCCTTCTCTATGACTTTACTTTCTTGCTTTGCTTTCTAGATATCAGACATGATAGCGACATGTATATGCGCGCATGCAGCTATCATTTGCAGTGTTGTAGTGTCTAGCTAGAAGGTCGTAGCTGTATTACTAAAGATTATTGTTTTGTTTCGATTTGTCTTGGCTACAACGCACACGCACGCTTGATGTCTGGAATTTACAAAGTTAATTGCTTGAGCACTGCATGGAGTCTAGATAAATACGCAATACATGCTAATCCGCGTTTTCCTTGATAGTCCGAATTTGCACTCGCCTCTAAATAACTTGCATGCGCCTAGTCTCTAGACTAGAAACTTCCGATCGACAAGTATAGCCATGGCCATGCATGGCATGTCGCTGTAGAGTGTACTGGCCGTTGAGTCTGAAAACGTATATACCGCCGTAAGTCAAACCATGCAGGGTGAATGAGCATGCATGTCACTACACCAATGGACGTGCATGTATTAATTTTAATTAATTCATAAGGTCGCAGTGGCTCAGGAGGTACTCTATTATTAGAGTACTCTAGATTCTAGGCTGTGTTTCTCATCTGTAGGTGTTGTAGTTAACTTTTACGATCTTGAGTCGGTCTCCTCATTCAAGTGTAAAACGCCTACTCACTGCTCATGCATGGACAGAAAGTTTATGTAAACACGTACTCGTAAAATGTACACCTACAACTGCTATAATACCTAAGCTCTGGATATCAAATTTCCAAGAATAAGGGTACCTAGACCAAAGAGATACCGTTAGAAAAGTCTTGGTGATAGCGATTTGGTAAAAGCCATTTATTTAGCCTCGTCCAAAGGCTTTCGGTTTCTCTCTCTTCTCTTTAAATTTAGATAATTATAGCACTGGCAGAAAAGCAATGCAGATGAATGCAAGTTGCGCTAGATTAATTGCCTAAACCGGAAAGGTATCAGGAAATCCACAGTGTGTGTCTAGCTAGACTAGAGGGAGCTCCCCATAGGAAACACGTCAAACTGAAAAATGGCCCATTGGGTGTATAAGACAAAACATCAATGGTGTTTGGTATACGGACAAAACCCACTTTGGAAACCCCACAAACACACGTGTGGATTTCTCAACTCAATAATGTAGATCCATACCGCTATCTCAGAGCACACCGGCCCCACAGATGTACGCTAACTGCCACCTGCAAGAGTCACGTGTTCGCATACGGTACGGTGCACGTGATGCGTCACATGACTAGTCCAGAGTTGCGAAGTTTAGAAATCGAAATGCTAACGACCATACATATATGCCTACATCATTGATATCAACAGTAATCAACTTCCTCAGTGGCATTTAAGCAATGATTGGCAAAAACTAAACAATAGCACATATTTTAATCATTCGGAAGGTTAGAAAATTAGAAAATTCAAAATGTATACACACACACACCAGTGTTTCCCACTATTGCAGCTGCAATTAAGTACAATTCAAAATATTACAGTATAGATGTGAACAGATCGATGTATCTGAACGCCATTGAATTTTGTGATTTGAGTGTATTGAGTATTTGTATGTGCGTTAATTTGAGTATTTGCAATAAGTGAAACAAACGCTAGGATAATGACTTCTACTGGCACTGGTGTGGACAGCTAACACTGAAATGTCATTTATGCATCACTTATTAATCACTGGGCTTGATCAATTTTCCTTGTCACAGCCTCGCAAGGGTGGTTGCAGACTTTTGAAAAAATGCTCTCCATGCCCAGTGTGTTTGTTTTAGAGATATGGTTTTCGACAGAAAGCCATTTGGGTTTCATCACAGCAGCATTGCCACCTTCGATCTGTTGATGTTGCACAAATGGTTGATGAGACTCTTTGCCCAGTCCTTGACTATGTAGTCATCACACTCATTCTCCTTTGGACTTTCTTCTGAAATGCTGCAGCAGCTAACATGCATACCATGCATGTGGTAACTGTTCTTCACTTCATTACTCTTAGAGTAATTAATATACAGTTATAGTGCAAGTAAGTTATCCTCATGACGTATAAGGTTCTGTTATAACTTACTTGCACTATAATTGTACTCTAATTACAGCACAAGTGTCAAGTTCCAGAGCAGTTTAGCTACCAAACTTAGCTGAGTGTCCGGCCTGTCTGTCAGCTCTGCCATATATACCCTCTCAAAATAACAGGTAGACCTTCACGTTTTAGTTTCCTCAAGTGGAAGGACAGACGATTGAACCACACTTTATTCACAGCAGGGTGGAAGTAATGATTATCATGAGCAAAGAAGCTTCGAAGAGTTAGGGATGCACAAGACATAAGGTTTAACATGCGAATTACTCGAGCTTGGGCAAATTAAGCGCCACAGAACAATAAGGTAGTGGACAACTGTAGATTTTCAGCTAGACTGTTTCACAAAGAATTGACTGACCCATTCTATCAGACTGCAAATCTGCCTCACAAGCAAGAATGTTCCAAAATTATACTTTTTGTGGACTTGCAGTGGTAGATCAACATATTTCACAATTCTTGAACAAACTTCAGAAAGCATGCACTATAGCTCTCATATACTACATGCTTTGGCTGTTTTTCAGGAGTTTCTAGGAGATTCTCAAACATTACTATACCACAATGCTGAATATTCACATCTATTTTTCATCATCCTACTAAATGGTTTCATCACACCTCTCAGACTCTGTGAGCTGTTGGTCCTCACAACTTGACTCAATCAGCACTTACTTAATTGGGCATCATCCTTAATTAGCAAAAATCTGTTTCAGTTCCAGTTTGTGTTTTAGTTTCAACATGTCTTCTAACAACTCCATCAACAGAATGAGCAGTTTAATAAGAGAACACTGAATTGCGCAGACCTCTTATAGAAAGGCGTTCCATCTACTCCTATATATATATATATATATATATATATATATATATATATATATATATATATATATATATATATATATATACAACACACAAATTCTAGTCTAGAAGAAAGCCACGCTTGCCTTTCGCACTCGATCTCGGGATCGACTGATCTCAACTCGAATGGCCATGTTGTTCATGGAAGTCTAGTTATCTATATTAACTGTTGCAAATCAATATTAATAGCATAAGAGATAGCAAAACCTTAAGGACTCACAACAACAAAAACATCTTACCAACACTTGATATTGTTTTTGAAAAAATCAAAATTGATATGTGGGTTGCATATATATTAACAGCAGTTAGTATTTCATTAAGTCTATGATTCACACCTCCCGCAATTTAGTAAAAAGAATGCAAACAAATAATAGCTCATTGGTGTGAGGAACAAACTGATCGCATCTCAGGTAGACATTGTAAAATGTAATATTACCATAAGTGCGGCCATATTTTAAAGAATAGAAACAATATATTTTTCACTGTTCACATAGCATCTCCATATACTGCTGTACCATATGACTGTTGAGTTAACCTTATAGTATTTCTAAAAGCATCAGAATCTACAACTAGACCATCTCTACTTGTGATTTCTGTGCCCTCCAACGACTTATGAAACTTTCGTATTGCTTGATAAACAAACTATCAATAGTTTGTTTATTCTTGTTGTAAACATTCAGTCCAATACCAAAAAGAACAAGAATACCAGACCAAACATACCTGAATAAGAAAGACCTCAACAGAATCACGCCTTAAAGAGTATAAACAAACGTCAGATCACATACTGAATTGTGAATGGTTTGGAGAAGAAGAAAAACGATAACACCATTGTGAGTGCTTTACGACATGTTGTCACTAAAACAGCAGGAAACGAAAACATCATTAAAAGACTGTGTGTGTGTGTGTGTGTGTGTGTGTGTGTGTGTGTGTGTGTGTGTGTGTGTGTGTGTGTGTGTGTGTGCATGTTCCTGTGCATAATCCATACTTCATTCAAAGTGAATGCTAATCTCCATGTTGATTTCCTGTTAGCTAAATATCATTTTTACATTAAAACGCTCAATTTCAGTCATCATCAAAACCCTTCCTTGCTGATATCATTACTATTACATTTCAATCCAAAGGTGTGTTCATATAAAGCACATGGTAGCAGTTATCATATTCAATCTACCCTGTATATAAAGGAGGTTGCTACAACTACTGGCATTTCATTTGTATATATATGGCTATTTGTTCTACCCTCTTGTGGTGGAATCATACGGAGTGTGGGCTGCACATAGTCTGGAGGTGTTGAGATCAATTGTAAAAAAGTCTCTTCTATCATCTGGCTTGTCTCTGGGCCAAGCTTCCAGGCAATTCACAAACAGTTATCTGTTTGTTTATGGCAGTATAACTCAAGACTGATTAGTAACTATCTACCTAATTATTATGACTTAGACTCATCGTGCCTCCGTCCTTAGGGCGGATATGTGTTATCTGTATTATATACAAATATAATATATATATATATATATATATATATATATATATATATATATACAGCAATATCATATCATCATCAATAATTTGACAATATACAAACTGAAACTCCATTAGTAGGGAGCATAACACCACTACCTACGATCAACTTTCCCCAAAGGCTGATTGTACTTCATCGATAACTTTCAAAAATATGTTGCTAACAGACAACTAGACAGTTGAACGCACATCTGTGACCACCTGCCAATACCTACTTTTCCGTAAAAGGAAACTAAATATAGAAGAACTTGCAGGCAAACAGGGGTAGATACATAACCTCCATCCAACTCATAAGTAGAAGTAACAAAGTAAAATAGTAGAAACAAACAAACACAAGTTAGAAGGATAAATCTTGGAAAAAATTAATTAAAATTAAGGAACGCAAATTACTACCAATAATTAGCAATGAATGATCTCATTGCAAAGCTCCTGCAATATTCCATTAAAAATACACACAAACAGGCATGATGACCTGACAGTGATACTTAGAAAATAAAACATTTGAGCCCCACAACAATAGCAGTCATTTGTACAACAAACCAGAATTTTGTCTCTTTAACAAGCAAACTGAACTCAATCAACTGTATTGCCACATTGTACAGTCTCTAAAGCTTTGGAACATGTATTATATTGTAAAGTATGTCATACAATTGGACACCAGACTTGACACACTGTGCTATTCTGTTACACATGCATACCCGTATATCTCAACTATATGCAACGATGCTAGTTGCACAAGAAAAATCACTGCACAAAATCTGTACATGAAGTAGGCTTACCTGTTACAGCCACAAGAGCACCAAATGACTTCACCAAAGATAAGACAAAAAGAATGCCAATGTAGCCAGTCAGAGAGAAAGCAGCAGCAAGACCATAAGCAACAACAGGTGTCTGCAGCAACAGAACCAGAAGCATGTATAGTATATAGTACACTTTTGTGTTATAAAACACGTCATATCTTCATTAGGTATAAACAGACCATAGGCAAATAAATCCAGTCAACGTTATTCTACGTCAGGCTCCTATACAAGAACAAATATGTGCATGTGTGCAAGTACACAAACACACACACACACACACACACACACACACACACACACACACACACACACACACACACACAACACACACACACACACACACACACACACACACACACACACACACACACACACACAAACACACACAAACACACACACACACACACACACACACACACACACACACACACACACACACACACACACACACACACACACACATCTATTCCATAGAATCAACTGCTTGTACAGTCGTAGCTTTACACAAGTACACAGCCTTGTCAATATGTACATAATGTCAATATGTAGAATGACCTAAAGGATGCTGCTGACATAATTCCAGTCTTCAAGAGAAAAAGTGATAAAGCAGACTGTACAAATTGGTGGGGAATTTCACTATTGTCCATTGCTGGAAAAGTACTATCAAGAATATTGCTGAATAGACTAATAAAATCAACTGCGAAGGACTTTCTCCCTGAGTCTGAATGTGGCTTCCATGAGAGAAAAAGCACAATTGACATAGTGTTTACTCTAAGACAACTACAGGAGAACAGCAAAAACCGTTGTATATAGTGTTTATCGACCTGACAAAGGCTTTTGATTCAGTTAATTGTGAAGATCTCTGGCAAATTCTGGGAAGATTGGGCTGTCCATCCAAGTTTGTCAATTTGATTAAACAATTACATGAAGAAACGTCAGCAAGAGTCATCTATGGTGGGGAAAAATCAGAGGGATTTTATGTGCAAAATGGAGTGAAACAGGGTTGCATTCTAGCACCAACTTTGTTTGCTCTCTTTCTTGCAACAATGTTAACAGAAATGAATCATTGCGTAGGAGATTGAGGTGTGTCTGTACAGTATCGTATAGATGGCAGATTCTACAACATTCGGAGATTTATGGCAAAAACCAAGACATCAATTACAAAGTTTTGTGATTTACTATATCAAGATAGCTATGCTCTTGTAGCACACTCTGCTGAAGAAATGTAACACATAGTTTCCTGCTTCAACAATGCTGCTGTCAGCTTTGGCTTACAAACTAATATAAAATAGACAGAACGTTTGTTTCAACCTGCTCTAGGACCAGAAACAACAGCTGATGATATCTTTGTTTCTGGAGGAGCATTACAGAAAGTATCTACATTTTACTATCTTGGTAGTGTCATCTCTGATGATTGCACCGTAAATAATGACATTGCTACACGCTTGCAAAAAGCACACAAATCATATAGTGCACTTCAAAAGAGGCTGTGGAGTCAAAAAGATATCAAAGTAAAAACTAAAATCAAAGTATACAAGACAGTCATTCTTACAACTCTTTTATGTGGGTCACAATCATGGATGCTTTACAGGAGAAACATTAAAGAACTTGAAATATTCCATCTTAGTAGTCTGTGTCGTATCTTGCGAATTCATTGGAGTGGAAAAGTGTCAAATAATGAGGTTCTGAAACGATCTGGTATGACAGGAATTGAATGTATGATAACAAAACAACAACTACAATGGGTCAGTCATGTCACAAGAATGAATGACAGAAGGCTACTAAACCAAGTGTTCTATGGACAATTGTTGAATGCCGAGAGAAGAACTGGTAGCCAAAAACTTACATATAAATTAAGACAAGCTGCGTCATCATCTGCAGAATGTGGGCATCAATCAGGACAATTGGGAGTCACTGGCGTCTAATTGTTTGGTTTAGAGGAAGAAAGTGTCATCTGGTCTGAAGAAGTTTAAGGATGAGAGAATGAAAAAATTAAAAGAAAGACGACACATACACCAGCAAATGGCTCAAGGAGTAATTACAAGTCAATATGTATGCGCCATCTGTCATCGAAATTGTCATTCTCGTATTGGTCTCTATGCACATGAACAAGCACACAAGCAATGGTTTAATTCTAATTAGTAGAAAAGTCGTGAACTAGTACAGGAGTAGCAGACAATAAGTGAATTCCAACACCCCTGCATGTCTACAGGAAAGACGTAAGCAGCTGCCTCACCTTTGAATAAACTACAAAACCTGAGTAGAAGCCACCACTAAGAATCAAGCCAAAAAGAATATAGAAAAACCCAATACCATATGAATACAGCACCTAGAGTATATAGACAATAAACATAGTCTTACAGTAGCTACAGCAGAAATCATACATCAGACCATTTCTGTGTTTGGAGCCGAGTATGCTTTCATTGTCTTTTCCTGAACATTGCCAATTACAGCATCAGCACACAAAGCTAAGCAAATCAGTAATAGACCTAAAAACAACAATTTCAATTAAGTAAATTCTTTATAGACTTCAGAGTTAGTTTCATGTTGAGTACATGCATTTTCAGCATTTGTAGGAAGTCAACCAATAACTCGTGTCTTGTGTGTGTGCACGTGCGCGCGCGCGCACGTGTGTGTGTGTGTGTGTGTGTGTGTGTGTGTGCGTGCGTGTGTGTGTGTGTGTGTGTGTGTGTGTGTGTGTGTGTGTGTGTGTGTGTGTGTGTGTGTGTGTGTGTGACATCAGAGCTCAAAATAACGGCCGGACATCGGATAATGTCCAATCAATATTGCTATTTGTCCGGGCAACTGCATCTATGCGCGGACATCCCAGTCCAGTCAATCAATCTGAACTGTAGTCAAGGAATCTTGATTTTGTTAACCAACGCGAACACAGAACAAGATAGAGCAAACTGTCGAGCATGTAACTTTTAGCATGGCTATGCGAGACTAGCAGTGTCTATCCTAAGCCTGCTGTATCACAGGTGGTCACAGGTGAAGGTAACCTGTTTAAGTCTTTAGGTGTTTTACAATAACAAACAGCTGGTTAGATGGTCTTTTAACATGTGGTTGGGTTAAATTCATTTTTCTGGCAGTTGTTGCAGGTCTTGAATGTGTCTAGGTAAGGCAGCCATCCTGGTCCTTTGGCCAACCATCCGTTGAGTGTAGTCCTGCAACTAGGCCACTGCTCATCTCTTTCTATGCAATTATAGCAGGCTTTACCACTTGGCATAGTTTCACCTAGGTTAATGTTAATAGGTGCCATGGGCTATCACAAATCAATGAGTCTAGCTTCCTAACGTTTACTTGTCTTTCGTTTTCTGATGGCTGCATTTGAGTTCCCGACGATTGATTTACGTTTCTTCAGAGTGGACAACATTGCAGCAACAAATCTGCCGGAAGAAGCACCATCTGGTTAATTAACTACCAGTAATGGTGAAAGGATGGGAATTGCCTCTTTTGGGCAACAGGCGCTTTGGCATTTGGAGAAGAAAACCAACATAAATATTTAATGAAAACACAGAGTATTATGATGATCAGTTTCTAAGTGTTTGTGTTCATTGCATTATATAATAGTACAATAATGTAAGCAAACAGTGAAAGTGCCAAGATGTTAAAATTGATTCAAGTTACATGAAACAACCTTGCTATCCCAGTAAGGCAGTTGGCTTATGCCCCAAATGGCACCTACTAATCTGATTGCTAGGGCTCAAAGAGGTACATGTAGTGTACATGTGCATGATGCTGCATTGTGAAGTCCACAGAGCAGTGACACACAGCTCTTTATGTGTATGGATACATGATCAATATATTATGCATATATAATTATGTTATATATCTAATGTTATCTGTTATATTATGATATTGCACATTTTGTGAACGTCCGATCAAATTTGGCAGAAGTCTGGTCAAAAGCAACTTAAACTCTGGTCTGAGCTTATGTCCGGCCAACTTTTTTCCTTATTTCGAGCACTGTGTGTGTGTGTGTGTGTGTGTGTGTGTGTGTGTGTGTGTGTGTGTGTGTGTGTGTGTGTATGTGTGTGTGTGTGTGTGTGTGTGTGTGTGTGTGTGTGTGTGTGTGTGCGTGTGCGTGTGTGTGTGTGTGTGTGTGTGTGTGTGTGTGTGTGTGTGTGTGTGTGTGTGTGTGTGTGTGTGGTGTAATAGCTCTGTTGGTTAGAGAGTGCATTTGGAGAATTAAAACATCCAGGACCTTGCAGGGTTGCAGGTTCAAGTCACAGTGATGGTGAGCTATGGCATAATTTCCTTAAGCAAGAAACTTACACACAATTGCTTCTCTCAAGTCGGGAGTATAAATGAGTACCTGGTCACTGACTGGAGTGGACATGACCGCTGGCTTGGCAGTAACATCATGCAGCCGACGGGTACTTGTGGGCCTTGGTGTCTAGTCCCAAAGCTGCACCATAGTCAGTGCCTCTGGATGACTCTGGCCAAGCTCCAGGTGGATTGTAGCACTGGCCCTAAGCCTCCATGCGCTACGTGGAGGCTCCACGTAGCGCATGGAGGCCTGTCTCTACAGGCAAGGGAAGCTATCTCCAAAACTGACCTTAGGGTTGACGTCATTCACGAATGACGTGGAGGACTTGACATTTGTCCATTTTCTTTGTGTGTGTGTGTGTGTGTGTGTGTGTGTGTGTGTGTGTGTGTGTGTGTGTGTGTGTGTGTGTGTGTGTGTGTGTGTGTGTGTGTAGTGTGTGTGTTATTGGTAAACAAAAAATAAGTAAGTACACTTGCCTGTATTGTCAAAGTCTGGTGAAACTGAGCTGTCAGCCAATGTAAAAAGTGTAAGACCAACAGTCATGCACAACACAGCAGCTACGTCAATTTTGCCATATCGTTTGCCTGTAACAAATACCAACAGGTATAATTCACATACACACACACACACACACACACACACACACACACACACACACACACACACACACACACACACACACACACACACACACACACACACACACACACACAGTCACAAATGCCTAGCAACTTAACAACAATAATACTTCATACCTTGTATCACAACTCCACCAATCATGACAGGAATTATCTTACAGCTCTTAAAAATAACCTAAACACACGTCATGCATCAATACTTTATCACATACAACTGTGTGGCAACTACCTGAGTGGGATAGTTAAGGTGACCAAGTGAAGCATTCGACAAGCCCATAGTGGAAACAGTGAGAGCAGCAAGCAGTAAATATGACTTCAATGGTATCCTAACACAATAAAACTCCAAAAGCCAAAACGTTACTGTAAGTTAGCAGTAGGGTTCTCAATCCTTAGATAGCATTATATAATAGAGGTAATATAGTATTTTTACAAAATAACAAAAATGTACCTATTATTATTATTTAATGTATACTCGATCACTATTACTGTCAAAAAGCAAACATCATCATTTTCATCTCTCATCGTCAAGAGTGATAAACAGCAATCAAGATTTTTGTGTAATCTCTCATGACTGAACGATCCTATTCTTGATTCGCAATTACAACCACATAATGTCAAAACCAAATATACATGCACATTCAAACCATCCAGATCCTCAAAAAGTTAAAAAAAAAGAACTATATAGTCTTACTATATATCACTCAATTTAGAATGAAAAGCATAACAAAATCTGACAATAAAGCCTGTTATCAATATTGCCAAACCTACTCACATAGCATATATTACTGGTACAAAATGCTACTAAATGAGAAGAAAATGCTCACAAATTTGTTCATTTTTCTGCACACTACAAGTTGGATTAAATAATCCTAAATTAGCTGCTGCTTACTACATAAATAAGAACAGAAAACAAGCATACTGATGCAATGTGCTAATAGTAGAACGTACAATAAACTAAGCATGAATGTGTAGACAATAGCAACAATAAAGACTCAAAATTAACAAAATTGTTAACAGCAGTAAAGCTAAAATAATTAAAATAAACTGCCAGACAATAACAAATTATATTAAAACTGTTATATTGCTTAATACTACAATGATGTGTGGTGTGTGTGTGTGTGTGTGTGTGTGTGTGTGTGTGTGTGTGTGTGTGTGTGTGTGTGTGTGTGTGTGTGTGTGATGAGTGTCTTGATAAATAATAAAATGACTGATAAATTTCAATTAAATCACCCAGCAACACAGTAGAAACTAAAACATTTCATCCAAAATCCTACAGCTGCAGTGTGTACCACCTACTGTCTACTATTAGTATTGTCATATAAAAGCCAGTATTATTGAATGTTTAAAATCTGTCTCCTGTACCTTCGCTCACTGCCACTTCGAAACAATTTCTCCAAGTTTCCAAACAGTAGGTAGAATCCAAACTGAACAAGAGTAAGATACCAACCATGCTGCTTTAATCCTTCAATGCGAAATATCCATTCCTGATAACAATTAATGTCACTTTAATCATCACAAATTTCTCATACATAAATTTTATAGTACTATGATGTGTGCTAACCAAATATGTAATACACATATTTCTATATGATTGACCTACATCATCCTAACACGTCAACCTTGAGGTCAGTTGCGGAGATAGCTCCCCCTGCCTCTAGAGACAGAGCCTCCATGTGCTACGTGAAGGCTTAGGGCCAGCGCTACAATCCACCTGGAGCTTGGCCAGAGTCATCCAGGGACACTGACTATGGCGCAGCTTTGGGATTAGATACAAAGGCCCACAAGTACCCATCTGCTGCATGATGTTACTGCCAAGCCAGCGGTCATGTCCACCCCAGTCAATGACCAGGTACTCATTTATACTCCTGAGTCAAGAGAAGCAGTTGTGTGTAAGTTTCTTGCTTAATTAAGGAAATTATGCCATAGCTCGTCATCACTGTGACTTGAACCTGCAACCCTGCAAGGTCCCAAATGTTTTCATTCTCCAAATGCACTCTAACCAATTGAGCTACAGCACCACACACGGACACACACAGACAGACACACAGACAGACACACAGACACACACAGACAGACACACAGACAGACACACAGACAGACACACAGACAGACAGACACACAGACAGACACACAGACAGACACACAGACAGACACACAGACCAACACACATAAACACACACACCCCTAAGAAATCCTAAATCCTAAATCCTAAATGTCAGGAGCTGCCTCTCAGAGATCACTCCCCCAGCTGTTAAGCTGAGCCATGTGCGCTACTAAAAGAACTTTGGGCCTGCGTTAGCAAACTCCTGGAGCCGGGCCAAGCACTCGCAAGAGCACCGACTTGAGAAGCCACTGTGGTGAGAGCACCCGAAGTCTCACCAGGATCCCAGTGGCTGATGTCACGTCACAGCCGTGGCTGCTTAGGACACCAGTCAATGACCAGGTACTCATTTATACTCCTGAGTCAAGAGAAGCAAATATGTGTTAGTTTCTTGCTTAAAGAAACTATGCCATAGCTCGCCATCACTGTGACTTGAACTTGCAACCCTTCAAGGTCAGGGATTTACAGTAAACACTCCCTATGATGACTCTCTAACCACCTGACACAACACACACACACACACACACACACACACACACACACACACACACACACACACACACACACACACACACACACACACACACACACACACACACACACACACACACACACACACACACACACACACACACACACACACACACACACACACACACACACACACACACACACACACACCTGGACGTATCCGTATAGCAGATAGAAGACGAAAGTTCCAGAGCAGTAAATTACAAACTGCAGTGTACGTGAAACATAAGGTCCCGTCACAGGCACATCTGTACGCTTCTCTTCCCTTCCTCCTAATTCTTCAATATCGTAAAGGACAAATGACTGATTACTAGACATTAGATTTTCAGTCCAAATACGGGTAATGATCAATTTTAAAGCCCGGATTACAACCCATTTTGCACGTCTAGTGCATATCTATCTAGCAAGTGTGACACAGTTTTACTGTTCTATAGTTGAATGACATTTAAGCATGACATTTCAGAACCCGACGGTCCGGCGTGTTGACCTTTGTCCCAATTTTCCAATTACGCGGAAAGCCCCCAATTCCTGTAACTCACACGTTACTGTACGAAACGAAACTGACTGACGGCACACCCAAGCCATTCTAATCGCATAAATCCCTATCTATCACGCCTACAAAATAGCACGTTTACCTACCTAGCACACTACCTAACCGTTGTTAACCAAGATCTTGCACCTCGAGCACGTTCCTTGTCTAGCGTAGCAATTAAATTTAAAAATAAACCGCTTAAGTCGTTGCACAGGCGCGCCCCTACACCTCTCTTCGGTCATTCTAGCTCAGAACGCCTGCATGAATGTCGCGAGCACGTTCCTGCTTTGATTCGGACAAAACTTAGCTATCAAAAGGCTAACTAGTCTACGTATTAAATTGAATCTTGCATGTATTGTCTGCGTAGTTTCTTCTTATCGAAAGTTATTTGCATGGTGGGCGGTTACCACTGGAGCGTCTGAGGGTGCGACAGTCCCTATACTAGACCCTACTACCCGTGTAGTTGAGTACTAGTTCAATTCATTGAGTCAACTATCTCGTCGCCGTTCTACCTTTACTAGGATAAACAGGTCATCCACCACAATGCAAAACGAAGAGCAAGACAATAATAGGACTCTCAAGATAGCTATTATCATCGTCAAGATTGTAATGCTGGTCTGCGACCTTGTTGGCATTGCAATCAAAGTCAACAAGGCATTGGCTACGAAAGCGGCCAACCAGATTACTGGAACAGTCCGAAAATCCAAAGTCTTGAAGATGGCAGTAAGTCAACTCAAGAAAGCATTTACAGCGGGCAGCAAATGTGACAAAGTAGAAGCCATTGTTAACTTGATCAAAGCTCTCATAACTGAGGACCTTCTTTTGATAATTATCAGAGCGTTGTTCTCCAACATGAGCGTTTTGGAGAAAGCGACTACAGTTGCCAAACTGGCAGCAATGAGTGTTGTAATTTTTGGAAGTGGTGGATTGGCTGTCGGAGCAAAGATAGTATTGCTCGTCAGCGACGGATACGATCTAGTCCAGGATGTCCGCAAACTGTGAACTGCATGTTGCTGAGAAGGTCGCAGCCGCGACAGCATGCAACTATTATTTGCAGTGTTGTAATAGTCTAGTTCTATCTAGACAGCTTGTAGAATGCTGTTAATTGTTCTGTTCGTTCTGCAAACGCGCTTGATGTTTGAAAAATATACAGCTAGCTCTTGACAAAGTAGCTGGCCTAGACGCACTACTGTGCATGAGTACATGATGTTATCTCGATCTGTAGACTGAATTTGAGTAATCTGCGTCTCTAGAAGCTGGTCCCTAGCTGTAGTCAAGTGGCCTCTATAGAGGCCACTTGACTACATATAGGTCTACTTGACCTCTCGTAGGGCAAGTGATGTGACACAATGCATGAGGTATACTTTGGTATACGTGCATGTGCCTAACTAGAGTAACGCTAACTTTATACCAATAGATAGTCGTGTATAGGTATTCATGCATGACTCAAAGGAGCTTTAGCTATTCGCTCTCAAACAACATGCATGCTCGCATTTAGACGTCTAGGTGTTTACTTGCATTTATAAGTGTTTACTTTCATAAGTAGGTACAGTACCAGAGTACCTACTCAAGATTCGAAAGTAAAAGCTCACCACATAAACAATTAGCCATGCATGCCATAGACGTGAAAGTAATTATGTACCACATCGTATGGAATGTACTTATCTATGCATACGGCTCGGTATGTCCTGTTTTCAAAGATGACAAAATTCTTCCTAGTTAGAAGAACTCGTGAATGCAAAGTACTGCTAGCTAGACGCTTACTTAGCGCGCGTTAGGACGGGCCATATGCTTTGCTTCCGACGTCTCTGCTGCTGCAGCAGCAGCGAACCGACGTCATGGAAGTTAGCGACGCTAGGGCTCTTAGACTAGCTGCATGTTAATAGATCATTGATAGTTAGAGTTGGTACAGTCATGTTGTTACGAAAAACCGCCAAGGGGATTACCGAATCTCCAGAGTCCTGAAGATGGCACTCTAGAAACTGAGGAAAGCATTTACCAAGGGCAACAAACGCGACAAAGTACTCGCCTTTATTGACGTCATCAAATCTCTCTCTCTAGTGAGAACCTCCTCGTCTACATCGTCAAAAGTTAATTACACGCTGTACTATAATTAATTAACCTAAGTCACTGGGAAAGAGCAATAACTAACAGTTGTAAAAGTAGCATCAGCCGTGGTAATGGTTGCAAGTGCACGCATGGTGGATTGGCTCTCATTGCACTCCGTGTAGTTACGAACCAGTCAACGATATCATCGACTGGTTCTAAGGGAATCGCCGCCGCCGCTACTTTCCTTTCTTGTTTTGCTTTACATGAGATATAACGACAGTATACACGGACTTACTAGTATAGTGTTGTGGTGTAATGTATGCATGGTCGCAGATCTATGACTTTTGTTATCTAGCTAGTGTTTGTCGTAACGCACACGTACATGCTCGATGTTTAGAAATCTATAAAGCAACTTGCGTCTAGTACACTCATGTTAAACTTCCAATAGAAATCGCTGTAATAGTGGCCGTTGAGTTCTAGCTACTACTGTAGTACTAGCTAGAGGGCAGCTAGCTGTAGTTTAGATGAGTCTGACGCGGTAGTGTACCTAGTTACTCTTAGACGATGTGCATATACAGGCGGTAGAGACGAATGGATAGAATTCAGGAGATCAAACGACATGCATGGTTTTACGCTTTTTTTGAACCACGAAGTCAAGATTCGATATTGTAGTGTATGTCTACTGCAGATAAACTTCGGCTGCTATGCAAGTCTAGTAGGAATCAGAGCAGGAACGTGCCCGCTATGTCGTTCGCAACTTGGAAGTCTATCTATACGGCTCTGGTCCGCACCATGGTCTCGCGTAGCCAGACCCTCTCCGTCATCAGACACTTCCGGGGATAAAGGTCTCCATAAACTTCAAGTCTTGCCAACTGGCAATGTCAATCAGGGCGTCCGCCCACTGCTGAACTCCAAGCCAACAGTTCAGCCAAATTATGTTATTTCTACACCAGAAGTCTATTGGTCTAATCTAATTTAAGCAATCACGTGATCAGACAATATGTAGTTCCAGTGGCAAAACTCATTTAATTAAACTACTAATTGATACTCTGTGAATCATTGATAGCAACAAATGGCACTCACCTCTATCACTATGTACTAGAACCATTGTTTCAATCCCTAACACTAAGCGACTTGCTAGGACTCAGTCGAGAGCAAAAATGCACCTTTTATGCCACAACACTTGTACACACTGCTTAGGAAAAGCCTCCACGATAACAAGTAACAGTCGGTGGTGTCTCGCACACACACAAACGACCATTTATCACGTCAGAAAATCCAAAATTCAATGTGCTCGTCACGATGCCACCATTGTCTCGGACTTTACACGGACACCGGCGTTTCCTAATACAAACACCCGTGTCGTCGAACACTCGGCCTTTCTTACAAACACAGCCCGGTTTAGTTTTGGTAGTACAGCCGACACCGTTGACATTGTCACACGTTGGATATTCAGTGCAGTCCAATCCCTTCGTCTTGTACACGGTACCGTGTTTGCAGTAGTCGGCCTCGCACACGGAACAACAGCTGCCGGCAGGAGTAATCACTTTAGGATTATCCTTATGCATTGAACAATCAGGATTAGGACAAGTAGATACCGTCTTACATGGAGCAGTGCCATCCGACTGACAAGTACATATCCGACATTTGTCTCCCGACTTGGCAAACTCATCTCCTGGAAAATATGTATTGCCGCCATCTTTACAAATCGTACTGGGTATACACTCGAGGTTGAGATGAGACCGACAAGTGCATCTCATCGAGGAGCTCTCGTCGTATTGTTGCCCAACGTCTATACGATCTCCTGTCGCAGTTACACAATACTCGGGTGGATAACGATCTTCGCACTCGACCAGTTTGACCGCCAACGTAGCTTGCTTCGTCTCGTCCTGCTCGATCTCTTTGCGGATTAGCGTTCTGTCTTCCACACAGTCCGTGTTGCATCGAGTCGCTGGACAGTAGATTTTCGAGTCGCTGTACGAGTATCCTCTGTCACGAAACTGGAAATCTTGCAAGATTATATTATCACACTTGTTCACACCCGACCCACAGATGGTTACAACACTGTCGGAAGCTAGCGGCGGCATCAATGTAATGGCTTGCCTTCTAGATGTACAGTCGAGATACACAACAATCTATAAAAAAAATTTGCTTACGTCAGATGAACGACAGTTGAACACACACATAAGAAAGCAACTAAAACAGTAACGCCGATATCATACATGTAACTACCCTCGTCCCCAGACTCACATGAGCCTGGCAGTGTCCGCTTCCCGTATGACACTTTCATACAGGAACCGGACACTGCCAAGCTCACTGAGTCTGAGGACAAGGCTACATGTAACTAAGCATAAGGTAACTAAGGCACTGCAAAAATGGGTGTGTCAGTTTAAATATGTGATACATGGTTGTAAATATTTTTCTCCAACAACTTCCATTTACTCACAAGTGCACTACTTTCGGTAGCAATCCACTGACAGTCTGTGTCCAGTCTAGAACTTTATTTGCCTTCATAGAAGCCTCGTCTGTCACATGATGCTCGAGTGTGACTTCCAATTGCCAACAACTGTGAACTAAGATGGCTGGTAAAAAGGTACAACAGGTGTTGATTTTCCAGGTGTTAGTTAATATTAATGTAATGCAGTATTGACATCCCAAACATTTATATGGTTTATTGTAAATGTGTAGGAGCAGTCCGCTCTTCATGAGTGCGTTAAGAGGGGCTATGCAAGAGACTAGAGTAGTCTCTTAAACCCCAATAATGCTTGTCAGTTTGTTGGTAACCCTACACCATAATAGTCCATATATGGCACATGGGTGTTCCAGTGATGCGAGAAAAGTCGATTTACCAAAAATAAAGGCATAATCTGAAATATGTATAAATACGTTAAATTACGATACAATCAGCTCATTCTTGCATCATAAAACTGTCTAATAAGATTTCTAGGATATAACGCTATGTCTCAATGGGAATGGATATATGTACAGGTTGTACGCTAACCCACATTAGCAACAGTTTTCATAATATAATACAACAGAATTTCCTATTAAAACATCATCTTCATTAACTTCAAGTAGCAATAACCAACACCAGCTGGACCGACCGACCGACCAAACTAGACCAACCGACCAAATTAGACTGACCAACTGACCGACCATCCGACCAAACGTGACTGACCGACCGACCATCCGACCAAACGTGACTGACCGACTGACCAACTGACCAACCGACCGACTAAACTAGATTGACCGACCGACCAAAATAGACTGACCAACTGACCAAACTAGACTGACCAACTGACCAAACTAGACTGACCAACCGACCAAACTAGACTGACCAACTGACCAAACTAGACTGACCAACTGACCAAACTAGACTGACCAACTGACCAAACTAGACTGACCAACCGACCAAACTAGACTGACCGACCAAAATAGACTGACCGACCGACCAAATTAGACTGACTGACCTACTGACCGAACAAACTAGACTGACCGATCGACCAAACTATACCAACCGACCAAATTAGACTGACCGACCACCCGACCAAACTTGACTGACCAGCCAAGCAACAAAACCAGATTGACCGACCGACCAACCAAAATAGACTGACCAACTGACCGAACAACCAACCGACCAAAATAGACTGACCGACTGACTGACTGACCGACAGACTGACCGACCAACCGACCAAACTAGACTGACCAACCGACTGACCAAACTAGACTGACTAACTGACCAAACTAGACTGACCGACCGACCAAAAAGCAATTAAACTAAAGGCTATTGGGATGGTCTCTCACATGATGACATTCACAAGTATGATCATGCCATCATTATCTAGTACATGTACATTTAAACTCAAGCACTTGGTTTTCAAAAACATTAATTCTTGAAAAAAGAGTCATCTACAAACTTCACAACACTTCACATCACTTCTCACCTCGGCATTGCTCCGTCCAATGTCGGCACCAGCGGCCTGCACGCGAAACACAACCACCAAATATCTCCATACACTCACATCCGTCAGATCATTGAACAAGTCATTGTCAACAAACGTCGTCACACTACCAGACCGCTCCACTTCAATACGAAGATCATGACAACTGGCCGGGCACGACCGATCGTTCTTCCTCAATTCGTACACCATTCGAATTTCTAAGCGAGTCTCCAAACCGCTGGGCGACTTGATCGAAAAGAGAACAATAGATCCGCTCTGGCCCGACGTCAGTCTCTTTGTACGACGAATCAGAGTCGCCACCGAGTACTCGGTCTGACCGACACCCGCTAGGATTGTTGTAGCGTCGCTTGACGACACAGCCAACGTTTTATCGACACCGTCGAAGCTGTAGGCCGGTGACGAGACACCGGATTGTCTGTAGGAGTCGCTCTCGCTTGCGACTGTGATGCCGCTGATGGTTTTCTGTGATAAACCAATGCTCTTCAACAGGTTGACCGTCTGTCCGGCCGTCAACGTGGAGAGACACAGCAGGAGAATACAAGAAACGCACTTCATTGAACACTCTGAGGTTATGACGTCACCGCGTTGGCCACAATTTTGCGCGTGCGCAATAACGTGTGGGTGTAGAGACGCGGTACGTGGTAACACGATATCGCCTGGATTGTAGAGGATGTTAACACCAGTTACCATGTAGTGGCAGCTAAGTTAACAAAGCTAAAGTGTATATAACTCTCAAAAACCGACTGCCTGCATATTACTAAGTCCCGTATGTGCCTAGACTTACTCAAACTCCCGTATATTTTATGTTCGTTTGCGTTGATGTTTACGCTCTGTTTATGCCAATTATGAAACACATAGTCCGAAATATTATATTAAGCTGTAACCATTTCATTTTTAGATTGTGTTAACTGTAATACTAATAGCGATTATTACAATATTGCCTGTCTATAGGCATGCAACAGATGTTATGCTTGCAACCAAGTTTTTATTCCATTTTACATCAGTACTACAGTGTACAGTCGATGTGGTCAATTAGTAGGTAGTTGCACAACACGTGACGGGTCACACGACTAGGCGTGGCGAGGCGGCAACATGGCAACAGAACTGAGCGAGAGGACAACATACCTCCACAGTTATCTTCCTCTCGGTCGCACTCCAGGGTAAGAAACAAACTTGTCATGAGAAGCAACGCTAGTTCTAGTTTATGACATTGTATGCGGCGTCTCCTCATCTCTCTCTATCTGCGATTCTATATCAAGATACAAAGGGTACGTTCCACATGCCAAGTACGGATATGGAGAGACATTTGGCAACACTACAGCAAGATGCATGCTAGACTACCGTCACAAGCAGTTGAATACGTCACGTCAAGCTCCTGGAAAAGGAGGTGACAAGATTACACCGTTTCCTGTCATCTACAGAGATCCTAGATTGATAGTTGGAACAAGAGATAGGTCTAGAGAGAGATGGCTGTCTTTACCTAAATATCACTTGACAAATGAAGGCGCACGAAAAGACACAATACTGGAGTTTGACAAGGTATGCAAATTAGGTGTAAAACATTAATAAAATTATTGTTTATTAAGTTAAGTTACGGTAACATGTTTCTAGGAACAGGTGTGTGTGTGTGTGTGTGTGTGTGTGTGTGTGTGTGTGTGTGAGTGTGTGTGTGTGTGTGCGCACGCGCGCGTGTTTAGGTTGCTAAAGACTGTAAACCAGAGTGACATGAAATAACTTGGCATGTGGTAGTTGCACACATCACATGCACATGTGCACTCAACTGCAACATTCTACACACAATAATTCATTGCGGAGCCCCACTTCACAGGTAGTTAGGTAGACCAATTTTGATCACTACGTAGTCCTATGATCATGGCGAATCTAACTAGAACTGCAATTACTGCAAGTGCTGCTGCTTGAGATGACATAGGCCTGTTCACTTCTTGAATGTACACTGTTCACAAGTACTGTACCCTACCAAAGACACTTTCCCTCCGCACAAGTAGCTAGGTCTCGCCTTTGGCATGCCAGGTACACACATACAAAAATGTAATATTTGTATCACAAGCAATATACCATATTTCTCTGAATAATTTTATCATTTGTATAGTCCCCCAACATCCAGTCTCCATGGAAATATAATTCCTTCTTCTGCATAATCTCCCTCCCAGTACTTCCACAGCATGAGATTACGTGGTTAAAGAAGTCGTTCAAGTGTCGTGGCATCTCAATGCCAAAATGGATGTCGGTCTTAGAATGGAAGAGGATGACAAGAAGTATTTTGCAAAGCTAACAAGTAAGACAGGGTAGCTGCTGCTCAAATATCAAAGCAAACGAACACAATGAAGATCATGAGCATCCTCGTATTGACTCTGATAGTGACCCTTAATGCATTAGTGACTCACAATTGTTATAAAAGTTCTTTACTTCCCAGTATTTCACAACCTACAAACCAGTAATTCTCTCTCCCTCTCACAATAATTGCCTCTCTCAAATAATTCCCTCTTGATCAATTCCCCTCTTGACTAGGCAATTAATTAATCAAAGAAATACGGTAACTACACTTGTTGGAACTCATTAATTAATACAAAATGTTCTGTTTTAGCTGGCTCAACAACATCGAGAATGGTATGTGGACAGAACAGGCAGCGTTGAACAGGTTAATATGTTTGTGCTGCCGAATAAACACAACAGAACAAAGAGTGCACCAATTAGTGCAACCCTAGATGGCAAAACAGTTGCAAGCATTGGAAAGGTAAAGTTATACAGCAGAGCCAAGACTGCAGAATACAAGCCATGGAGACCAACAGCCAGAGAAAGATCAATTCGTGATATCATCTTTGAGAACAGATTCGGTACAAAGTGAAACAAACTTAAAATTAATACGTAAATGAAATGTGCAAAGTGTCATCATTTATCTATATCCAAACCACAGTCATGAAGCAAATAAAAAGCACTAATTATCTATAATAAAAATTATTATCTTGCATATATTCTAAATAGACACTACATGTTTCCCAAATGACAGATAATGTATCTGAAGTAAGCATGCCATTGCATTGCCTAAGTCACCCAGTAAGAAGAGAACCTCTTACTACTGGTACTTCTACGTCATGAGCTGTCAAATATTGTTTCAGCAACTTTCTATTAACTAAAGTAATGCAATAGCATGCTTACTCAATCCCACACATTTTTGATTAATTTGAGTGGGGCATGAACTCATCCCCAAGACTCTAGTGTCTGATGAACTAGCCACTACACCATGAAGACATATATTGAAGTATCTGACCATGACTAAAGGTGCACAACTAACAGTGTATTCAATTGGAGATTAAAATAGAGAAAAAGACGAGAAAGAACAGAAAGTCAACACAAGTTGAATAGCAAGTTGTCTGAAACAGGAAAAGTGACATGCATTGTGCATGCAAATAGCAATGCAAGCAGCTGTTGTTTAGTTGCAATAGCACTACTAGTCTAGTTACTGTTCGATGACGTTGACAGACAGGTTCGCATAACGAGTGAAAGCAATGCAAAATCACCCCAAAGATAGCCCTCCTGACGAACTTTTTGGACTCAGCCATCTGTACTTCACTACCGGTTAGGAGCTCTAGTGGGTCCTCTGGACTGCAGTTTGTACACAAACTTCCCATTTCCATTTACAATATTGCAGTTTCTTCCAAGGATTTTAAATCTTCATATTGCTACTTTCCAACTTTCTTCTGTACGGAAAGCCTTTTTAGTTTAAGCTTTCCGAAAAGAAAAAGTACCTCAATCAAACACCCTAACTCGCCTTTCTAATCTGGGAAAGACCCAATTGAACACACCGTAGGTGTAATGGGCACTACATTGGCACACATATACGAAGACACATAAAGCTGGCATCGAAACACAATTAGAACAAGACGACAACAACAAATTTATATCAGTTTTCAAATCACTTCACCATATTGCAGACCAAAAGTTGCAACAGCATCAGAAGCTAATCTAACCAGAGACAAGATCACTAGATCAGTCTCATTATCTAACTAGCATTCAAACATTTCCTACCTACACCTTGACTTAATAAAACACGAACGACAAAACCCACCATACCATGTTCAATAGAGTTCCATTATTAGCAGCTGTAAATATAGCATTTCTTCTGGCCGTCATCATCACATCTGCATTGTTTACATGATCCGCCTGTCTTCGACTCTGTCTCTGGAATGCATCTCTGTGTTACAGTACTCATAGGACCAACAGTTGGCTTTGCTTCACACGATGTTATGTCATTGGCTAACTTATCATTACTGGCCCGCAAAGAACTGAGTCGAGCCTCAAAAGGAGCGACAGAATCTTTACAGTCAACGCCACAAGAATTTTCACGACAGTACTTTGCTAGTGCTTCTACTTCAACAGATAGGTAGGCTGCCTCAACAAAGTACAAATCTTGAATGGATCCTATAAATGCCTTATCGCCTTCTCCTCCCAGTATGACCTCCGCATTGGTTGGCTGACCAATAGTATCATCAGCAATTGACTGTTGCGTCTTTGACACACAGTCAATTTTGGGAAAGATCTAAATACATCAATTAGTAATGACACCACTAAGAAACAATAAGAGTACACATACACATTGTAATTAGTATTTACTATTTGAGAAATATTTCAATGTCTTGTTTGAGAAATATCTGACTTATCAGTCAGCGGTATTAAAACAGACAGCCCATACACAAACAGCTGTACAATAACAACATTACACATAACTACTCTTCTACAAGATATCTAAACACATACCACAAGTGACCAGCACATGCGCTACAAGTACATTCCCTACTAGCAAACACATGTCAAAAGTTCTGACAGTATTGTACCCTTTCCAACACATTAGTCACTCTTTGTGACTATTAGCACTATTTTAAAATGCAAACTTTGCTAACAAACTACTAGTATTTGCAGTTAAATACTTCAGTTTGTGTGGCAGGACCATCAAAACCAAAAAAGCCTACATATAATGTCAACACTACAGCAGTGTAGCAGCAAGAAGAAGAAGAAGTCACAGTGACAAGTACCTAATGTCTCATTATTGCCTCAGAGCAATTGACCTATAATTTGGTGTAGTAACTATTCACCTAATAAAAGTTAAGAGCATCATGATAAATACATTGTAACAATGTGATACAAAGAATGCACAAACAGTCAAACAAACAATAATGAAAAGCAACAACAAACAAACACACAAAATGTCTCACATCATCATCAACACTCACACTCTAATACAACTAAACAAATAGAAAGATTTTAGTATAAATATATGTAGCTATGTTACCGTCTCGACACGTAATCAATCCTACTGTGACATACTTTCTTACCTCTGTTTTTCCTCCAGTTGAATCTGATCCAGCAACACCATAAACAAATCCAACAAACAAGTTATGCCACTGGCCATTATTCAGATCTTGACTGTAGTCTTCAGGTAACACCACTTCCTTTGATGGTCCACCGCCCGTTTTATAATTCACAACGAGATTGATCTGCACACATGTCAAGCATGCGAGTGTCTGTTTGGCTTTTATTTTCAACCCAATCTTAAAATAAGTCTGTGAATTCTGACTGTCCTCTAAATCAAGTAGTGTTTGAGTCTGTAAAAACGCTGGATCTCGAGCCTTGATAACGTCAAGACGGAGCATCGTATAGAACGAAAAAAACTTCTTTGATGCACTCAGTTGCAAGTTGCTACCTATGATAAAGACATTATGCATGACAGGAATAAACAATGCTTGAAACTACATCTTTGGTGAATGCGGCTAACTCTTAACAATGGCATGTAAAGTCAGACTGTGTATTTGCAAAGCTACATGTGCAACACATAAAGGAATAAATTCTCAATCCTTGATTCACATAAATACGACAACAAAGTATCAAAAATTTGTTCAGCAGTTAAACAGAGATAACTGTTGCATGCAGACACAAACGTATAAAGCAATTCCTCAAACTGAGTAGCAGTCCTACAATTCAATAAAGCTAGTACATACCGATACTCTATGAAAGACAGCTACTTCGACACACAACAACCTACTTAAAGGCTTGCAAGTGACCTGCGGGAGCCAGACATGAGCAAGGCAACGAGTCTGATAACAAGACTAATAATAAGCCAAGTCAAACAATGTGATGAAATAGTTGGTGTCTTCTCCAGTAACCCCAACTAATCTTAAGTTAAATGACGTGCCCCGTCATGTTGTTGCCAAGTTATCTCAAATGTGTAAGACGAGTCACTCTTCCAAATCAATTGAATATCTTACCGAGTAAGTCAGATTTCCATGCATCACAATAGTGATTTTGTCAAAAAATTTCCTAATATTTTGTATTTTGTAAAAAGCATTGCAAGGTTAGAAGCTTTCAGATTTACTTGTCCTATGCACATAATTGATATCAATTAGGACATCGACAAGTTTCCTAGCCTCGGTTCCACTTTGAAACAATCTTCACATGCACCACACAACATATGACAATTTATCTGGTAGATAAGTGATAAGCATAACCTCTACAATGGCTTATAAGCCTCATTTACATGATGCTATAACACCTGGGCCCAACACAAGCCAAACCAAGCTCCAGTGTTTACAAGATAATTGTTCAGGACTCCTGGCCTGTAAGAAAAGCTCACTTTTAAATGCCATATCAGACCTGAACTCACAATAGCTCCACCCATCACTGACCATTGACTAACACATGCACACAATCAATCATGAAGGAAAACTGGCTTACATATTTACTACGCCATTTTTGGAATGACGTCATATTAGTTCTGAGCAGATTTTTCCCACCCCTCTAGTCAAAGTCTGGATCCACCAATGGAAAGGTCTTACAAATTGCACTGCAATATCAAGCAAAAGCATTCCCTAACACTGTATAAGTGTCAATGGCATTCTAATTCCACAGTTTCTGTATAGTCTGTAAGATGGCGAAGAAAGCATTAGAATCGATACAATGTTTCAAGACACACTGGCATGACGTCAGCAAACATCGACGTCATACTACAGCAACAACGTCACTTACGCACCAATATCTTGGGCAGCGGTAGACGAAAACCTTATCTTGTGACTCCGGCCAGCCTCCAAATGAAATGCCGGTGTATTGAGACTAGTGTATCCAGCGCTGTTTCCTTTTTCATCGACTAACAAGGTGACACCACTGTTGCTTGGTAAATTCGTGCTGGCAGTCAGTCCAGCAGCCTTTAACAAATCAATCTTCGGCTGCTGAGCAAATGATACTACAGCTAGATACGACAAGAACGCAACAAAAGCGTAACACATCATGTTCATCGAGAGCCCGTACGTCTGACGTCATTCGCGCGCACTTGCCTCGGAACCACCAAACGTTAGATTTGACATTGATCAACGCTAGTGCACAGTTCGGGCCAATCACGGAGCAGTATTTGCGATTGCTTGTCCATGGCAACCAGAGACAATGAACTAAGAGCCAATGAGATAGGCCAAACGCGTTTACGAAAGAGTTTATCACTAAAACTGTGTAATTCGATCATGTTTGCCATTGTTCAGTCTAGTCTGAAATTGTTTGCGATCTGCGTCGCACACAGGAGTAAAATTGACAAATAATTACGTACACATGGCAATTTATACGGGCACCCACCATTTGCAACGCATGTCCCGTATGTAGAGCCAAGTTCAATTTCAACTGTCGTTGCATATTCAATTATACACGCACAGAAGAAAGAACAGTGCAAAGGCACGTGTACCGTGCGCTAGGATACCATGGTACCGAATACCCCGTAGACCTATAATTAAACCACTTGAGTAAACTACCTCTGAATCATGTCTAGCGAAAGCTGTTACCTAGAAACAGGTTAATTAACTTTAATGAAAACGCACTAAATCTTAGACGTGCTTATAAAAGGCTTACAGGCTCTAATGAAGACATGGACATTCTAGGATACTATGCGCGCATGCACTGTCTAGAGCTACTGTAAACTCACGTCTATCGTACAGTTGCCAATAATTATGAGTCTTGCATTTTACTTTATCCTATCTATTTGACGCATGCTTCTGTAAGTCTTAATTCAAGTCAAGCACATTTTATGTAATACTTATGTAATGGATTTGTAAAGATTTAAGTCAACTATGGTAAAAAACAAGATAAACAGTAACAAACAGGTAAACAACTATATCAATAAATTCTGCCTATGCCCTATTAAACATGTAGGGTTAACTAATCAATACAAACATTAGTAGATTAAAAGTCTAGCGAGCCAAAAGTCGGTAACAGAATGACTACAGTGATAGTTCCCACACACCTTCTCATTCCTAGTAAGCTATATATGCTAGGCCACTCAAGGACACGATGTCAAGACTCCGTGCACAACCCACTCAACAACAAAGACCTCGTCAAGTTTTTTCCCAGACTGACTTGTCTTCTGCTTTTCATGCGTTCATTCGTCTTCGCAAGTCTCTACAGCGACCACATCACGGCCCTTTTTCGATCATCAAAACGATTTGGCAAGCACTATACACTCTCTCGGGTATAGTGAGGTTGTTTCTTTGGATCGCAGTCCTGGATCCAGATGGGGTTTTAGGGGGTTACAACTCCTTTTTTCCAATAGGCGTGGTTCACCATTCATGAAAGAAAGAAAGTGTTTATAGCCTCACACTCAGACGTATAGTAAGAAAATTGGTATATGTGATGGTTGCGAAGCAGTCCTTGCGCGTTACCTGGTCAGATTGCACAATAGGTTCTGCTTTTGCTAACACAGATCAGATGGGCTTTTTAACCTTCTAGACTGATTATATCAAGACTGTACACACTAATGCACTATGAACTGTTTCTGTACGTAACGGTCATGCAGATCAATGCTGCTGATTCGTATAGTTGACTAGTTAATTAATTGCCGAGCGTAGCGAGGATTCTAATTCGGGTCGCACAACAGAAATGGGCGTGGTTCTATATGGCTCTCCATCGAGCTTTTGGTGTGTGTGTGTGTGTGTGTGTGTGTGTGTGTGTGTGTGTGTGTGTGTGTGTGTGTGTGTGTGTGTGTGTGTGTGTGTGTGTGTCTGTACACAAATCTCAAATTTCTCCTCCCCACGACCACGTTTCATGATAGCACCTACCCTAGAAAATCGTTTCCGTGTCCGACTACAGATGAGTCTAAGAACGATTCGTGCAAGCGACCAAACCACGAAGAAAATGCTTCATCAAGTTCCGTCGCCCCATCCTTTTGTATTGTAGCTATTGATTGTGTGTACTTGACAACCAAGAAACACCTTCAGGAGTTGAATGCCACCTACAGTCAACTATTCACACGTCCCGTACTACAGTATGATCAATCCTTTACTACACTGTGCTGCATCTAACAATGTTGATAGTCAATGTTTGCTGATATCAATTTCTATGTCAGTAAATACTATACTACTGTCGTTACAACGGAACTGTGTGCATATCTAGACTGTACATTTCAATTGTCTTGATCACGATCGCAAAACGACGACTACCTATACCAGGCCTATATACGTAATCTAGACTACTAGGAAGTTTGCATGTTTGCTTCCATGACAGCTAGGGTTTCAACAGATACGTATTGTCTAGCTAGGACTCCACGTTTCAGTAGACGGTCTGAAAACTCCGTTGGACGTGTTACTCACAAACGCGAGGCGCCTACGAATACCGTACAACTAGTTAATGTTCTATTTACGAATGCTAGCCAATCAACTCCCTCTCAGTCTTTCAAAAATTTCTGAATCCGGGCCTGGATCACCTCAAACCAGCTTACCTGGACGCTTCTTCTACTTTTGATCCACTAACCCTAACCGAAGATACGAACTCTCCAACATCCTCTCCAACACTGGTACCATACTACAGTACCCTCGCCATGGAAATACGTACTCCAGCCAAGTCTGAGAATAACACGTTCCGGTTGCCATGTGCATTTGCCCAAACGCTTCAGTTACTAGCTCATTGGAAGTCGGGGAAGCTATGTAGGTTTAACTAATTTATACAGACATTAGTAGATTACAAGTCTAGTGAGCATGCGTAGAGGAAACTATAAATCGCTAGAGTTCGGTCTTTTTAATCATTAATTCCGTTACCGGCGTTTGGCTCGCTTGGCTTTTCTGCAACTTTGTGTCAATTGAGTAGTGTCCAAAACGTTACAAAAATCAGCACTAATTTGTCTAATCAGCTAAACAAGAAAACAACTCAACACGGTACAGATTTCAAGTTCTAGAGCAATCGACTAACTAATTCGCAAAAGTTTGCACGCTAATTGTTTCCATACTAGAGCCTCAAACCGACAGACATGACTTTGCGACCCAGTGAACGAGCGCCATTTGTATTGAACGCTACACCATCATAACTAGATTTTGTGGAATCTCCGTCTGTGCGAAAGTATGGAGAACTGTAGTCACCACACCAATCATTACACTTTTTATAGCAGTTTGTATATCCACTGATGAAATATCCTGGATAGAAATCATTGCGGTCACTCTTGTCACAAATAAGCATTTGATAGTCATATGATCTGCTAGCAACACCATGTGCCGTCCATAATCCAAATGTATTACCAGGTACATCATAGTTGGTCTGAGATGTTACAATGTGTCCTGCTGATCGCTTCGTAAACCAAGCAACTTGCTGCGCTGCATGGTTCACATAAATAACTTCCTTAAACTAAATAGAAATATTACAAACATGACAACAATATCTAAATTGCCAATTTTGTAATGAACTTTACTGGAATGTAGCGACAGTCAGCTCGGTATCCAGTTCGACCATACGATAGTCGAGGATTGTAACTGTGTTCGGATTTCAGCTTCATTGCAAAGTCTGTTGTGTAGCACATGCTCCAACCACCACCAGATGTTGTCATGTCACAATAGATCTACAACAATTGATGTACAAATAATTTATTTTTATTAAAACAAACTAATTCTTGTAAGCTGACATACTTGAAATGGCTCGGTGTAGACTGAAGGATCTGGATTGACCCAGTACACACCGTCTTTGGCTGCAGGATTACGCTTCTTGATGTCAGCACATGATCTTCCTGATGACGTCGGTGAAACACCAGGCTGGGTGTCTTCACTCACTAATGATCTCCAGTCGGTTCCATCACAGTATTGTAGTGAACCCTTGCTTGATACAAATCGCATTAAGCCTACAAAGAAAGCAAATGCCTAAAAACTGTAATAGCACTTTATTTATCTAGTCAATACAGAATTAACGTATGTCTAAAACATTTATCCATGCACGTCACTTGGCCATATTGCATACTAAACGATGTAAGTACGTGCAGTATGTTACCATTTGGAAGACTAATCTCACTGTAATAGCCATGCATGCAGTAGCTAATATCTAGCTTCTTCCCTACCTAATTAGCTGTGACAAGGCAGCTGTAAAAGCTACGGGCAGTTTGTAGAGCAACAACATCAATCTCGCTTTAGTTCACCTATAGCTAGCTGGTTACACAACTAATTTCAGGCCCGTAAACTCGGGAGTTAGGTCAGAGTGATGGATCCCCGGCGGTATCGTGATGAGTAGCTTTGCCTACCAATTAAGAGTTTCTGTGTATACTATAGCACTATAGGTGGTATAGTAGATATGCATACGTTGGCATCTCAGATGACTGAAGTTATACTTTTTGTCAATAATTGTTGTGTAAGTGGTGTGTTGTAGGACTAAACTAAAATGGGTGTGCTTTAGGACTAAACTAAATTTAGTGTACATTGCAGTAGTGTTTAGATTAGAGTGCAAACGTGCAATTTGAGTAAACGATTTTGGCCACACACACACACACACACACACACACACACACACACACACACACACACACACACACACACACACACACACACACACACACACACACACACACACACGTAGATACTCTTGACGTAACTGTCACAATTTAGTGACGCCATAATGACGTCATACAATAATCTATTATTATTCAAACTCTTTATAAATTACCCTACTGGTCTACAAATGCAAGATTGAATAGATCCGCCAATACGTTAATTAATTAAATAATGCTTAGACTACTTAAATTAATTAATTATTTATACAATAATTACTAACACACCAGCATTGCTGTCACTGCATGAAGCTTTGCTGCCACTGACACGAACTTCTGTTACAGCAGTAATGTCATAGTTAATGAGACTGTCCTCAACGTCACAATTGGCTATTTGCAATACCTGACTGTCCACGAGATGGTCCAGATTCTCCAGAACAATCTTGTATAGCTTGAGCCAAGTTATTCTTAATTAAATCACACAAACGTTAGACTTAGACTTTACTTTAAACTAGATCGATGTTTGACAGACGTAGATAGTTTTGGTAACGTTAATATACTGTCAACTAATTGAGATAACTTACCAATAACTTAGCATTTTCGTTGCCTTTGACCTGTGACATTGCCAGCAGTGCCAGAAGGCACACAATAGTCATCACACTCTTTTGAAGGTTTCCAAATCGTTGTGTCTTGATCCACATGGTTGGTCTTCAGTAAAGCACTTTTTCGCGTCTATGCCACACTGATGCACAATTCAACTGCAAGCTGGCTTGCAAACCTCGCAATTATATATGACAACGGCACTCCCACGGATGACGTAGTGTCGTGACCAAGTTGCTGTTGTCTATCTGTCCGTTCTTTACGCCCTTGTGTCGGATATTGTAACATCCCACTTGTTATGTATCGACAAACGGAACGACAATTTTGTATCCATATAAGGTTGAACTCGTGACTCCTCTCCTTTCCTGTAATACGGAAAGAGGGAGGAGCTGACTAAACAAGCCAATGTTCCTAGGATTCTGAAAACAGATTACGTAATTTGTTGGATTTTACAGCCAAATATCTAGTATTTTCTAAGCTACCGTATACTCTAGCTATAGTACGGTACCAAATTGCATTGACCCGTGGAGATGTATGTACGTGTCTAGACTGCAGTGCTGACTTTCTGGCAACGGCTGAGCAGTCTGAATAAACTTCAGCACGAAAGATTGCAACAGTCCAAGCTAACCAACACCATTTCAGAGTCTGATCAGTAGAACGAAAACACGATAATCACGCCTTGTGGATCAGACCTCACGTGACGAAGATCTGTCTAACTGGAATGCTCAGTACAAGAACGACTTGATTCTAGACAACAATTTGTATAAAGCCGTTTACTTGTAGACTCGAAGTCGTAGCTCAATACAGGCCAAGGTGAGCCATGGTTTAATACCTAGAATTTTTAGTTCGATCCCTACGACCCATAATTTGATTATTAGATAGAGCGACGCCCCTGTTATCGAACACCATCAATCATCGGACAGTTGTGCAAGAAGTAAACGAAGTAAGAGTGAGCTTTGCTAAAGCCCACAGTAAGAAGAATTAGTAGAGACTGTGATTTCAGACGCGGGACTCCCAAAGGCTTGAAACGGTTATGCTAGGACGGTAGACGTGATCCTTCTCTGCGACCCCGTTCATCGGACACGACCTCCCCCATGAAAATGCAAAGGCAATTCTGCAACTTCGCACCTGAGGTAGGCTTATAGGTGACTAGCTAACACAACAACACTATCACTGTCTCCGTTTGCTACTCTCCAGAATGTAATGTAGTAGTGTTGATTCCCGGATGTGAGAGATGACTTACGCGGGTCTGTATAAAATAGATCAGATTGACTCTGGCTATCTTAGTGTCAGTACACTAGTTCTACGGTATCCGTAGGCGCCTCGCGTTCGTGAGTAACACTTTCAACGGAGCTTTCAATTAGTCTACTGAAACGCCGAGTCCTAACTAGACAATACGTATTTGTTGAAACATGCAAACTTCCAAGTAGTCTAGATTACGTATATAGGCCTGGTATAGGTAGTCGTCGTTTCGCGATCGTGATCAAGACAATTGAAATGTACAGTCTAGGTATGCACTCAGTTCCGTTGTAACGACAGTGGTATGGTATTTACTGACATAGAAATTGATATCAGCAAACATTGACTATCAACATTGTTAGATGCAGCACAGTGTAGTAAAGGATTGATCATGCTGTAGTTCGGGACGTGTGAATAGTTGACTGTAGGTGGCATTCAACTCCTGAAGGTGTTTCTTGGTTGTCAAGTACACACAATCCCTAGCTACAATATAAAAGGATGAGGCGATGGATCTTGATGAAGCGTTTTCTTCGTGGTTTGGTCACTTGCACGAATCGTTCCTAGACTCATCTGCAGTCGGGTACGGAAACGATTTTTTTAGAGTAGGTGCTATCATGAAACGTGGTCGTGGGGAGGAGAAATGAGATTTGTGTACACACACACACACACACACACACACACACACACACACACACACACACACACACACACACACACACACACACACACACACGCGCGCGCGCGCGCGCACACACACACACACACACACACGCGCGCGCGCGCGCACACACACACACACACACGCACACACACACACACACACACACACACACACACACACACACACACACACACACACACACACACACACATACCAGAAGCTCGATGGAGACCCGTATAGAACTACGTCCACTTCTGTTGTGCGACCCGCATTAGAAGACTCGCTACGCTCGGCAAGTACGTGGTGTCAGGAAATGGGCGATAGACTCAAACCTCCCCAGCCTTTCGTGAGCGCACTAGACGCAGCCAAGGAATGGCCGCAATGGCGAGAGCATTCAAGTTCTACATGAAAGCAACCAACAAGGATACGGAAGACCCTGCGGATCAAGTGGCAACTCTTCTAACTGCTATGGATGGGTAAGGAAGCAATTGCTATTTACCAGACCTTCACATGGGCCGATAGAAAAGCAGATGAACTAGACCAAGTTCTTGCGGCATTTTCGAAGTACTTCAAACCAAAAACCAATGAAATTTATGAGCGTTTCATGTTCTTGCAAAGAAGACAGCGACAAGGTGAGTCATTTGAAACTTTCTATACTGACCTCCTACGGCTCGTAGAATCTTGCTCGTGCCATCAAAATGAGAAACGAAAGATCATAAGAGATCAGATTGTCATGAACATTATTACATCAGACACTACGAGAGAGAAGCTTCTCACCGAAGCGGACCGAAGCTTGGAGCGAGCAGTTGACGTCTGCAGATCCATGGAGGCGACAACCACTTATCTCACCTCCATGTCTGCCACCTCACCTCTCACAAAGAAAACCGACAGTCTCACAGCACATGCCGTGAAGTCAAAAAGACCATTCAAGTGTGAGTATTGCGGTCAAGTACATCTCCCGAAGAGCTGCCCAGCATGGGGAAAAGCTTGTACTTATTGCAACAAACTTAATCACACGGATGAAGTCTGCCGCAAACAAGAAACCAAACAAAATGACAGGTGACAAGACTAATTCTAGAGGAAATGAGACTGCTAATGCCTTGACGCCTACTACATCAGACAACCGGCCGACAGAAACAAAGGAAGCCAAGCGAGACCTACGGAAGCCGGTAGCGGCGGGTTGATATCAGTCCGCCATTTTCGGTCGCACTGATATCAATAGACACAAATAGTGTAGCGCGCGTTATCAAATGTGTAAAAATTTCCTTTTTTGTAATATCAATGCAACAATCATTAGTTAATGTTAATGTACTACAAAATAACGTGCGCTATTCTAAATCCAATGGACACGTTACCGCCTTGTATTCTACATAAATGAACTGTGGAACGTGTGAGCACGCTCTTCGATTAGCAGCTCAGAGGACCCCAGTTTGGGATCGTCATTTGCTGCACGTCGTGGAAATGGTACTAATCAACTTTCCTGTGAATTGGATACGAGCAGTGACTTTCAGAAGCCATACTCTTCCGATGCGATGATTGCTGGTGCACTGAAATCTTTTTGGTATGTTTAAATAATTAATTAAATTGATTAATATTAATTACAAAATTAGACAAATACACACATGCACACATTTAGTTGTAGATGTGTTCAGTAATGATGTAGTCGTTATTGTAGAGTTATACATTGCAGAAAACTTAATGCAGGACTGAAAAACGTCCTTGGATTGAATTATTGAGTGAATTCATGTTATTTTGTTTCTGCTGTGTATGAAATCTCTACAATAACTAATATATCACATGTGTGGGTGAGTGGTCATCTGTGTATGTGTGTGTATATATATATATGGTACGTGGTACAAAACGCACGTGCATTGATTGATGAACCTGTTGGGTCTAATGATATTCTAGCCAACTTTGATGACGCAGTGCTAGAAGCCATCACGTCAGCAGCGAGTCTCTCAAGTCCATGTAGTAATGAATGATTCTTGTTTGATGCTCTCATGAAGGAGATCTCTACTTTGCCTGTCAAGACTATTGGTCATATTCCCCAGTCTGTGCGTCCTAAGTTAGCTGAAGTTCTTCGGTTGAGTTCAGGAATGCTACCTATCATGGAATCTGGGGGTTTGCCCGCTTGTTCATGTTAGCTAAGGCGGTTTTGAGATGCCCCCAAAGGGAGGAAAGAAAAAACGACATGTAATTAAAGCTATCTTGATGTCACGTTTGGAAGTATGGCAGTCAGGAGATCTTTTGTCTCTCTGGAAAGACGCCAGATTGGATGTTAATTGTTCGCTGTCTCAAAAACATGGAAATAACCCCACCACCCAGAGTATCCGCAATTGAAAACGTGTCCTAGCTCTGGCTAGAGAGGGTCGCTATGGGAATGCCATGCGCTCGCTTTCCTCGTTGGGCACTGCTGCACCAGACGGCATCGACGTTCTCTGTCAGTTACAGCAACGCCACCCTCAACACGTCCTTCCAGGCTTCATTGATGACATTCCTCCACCACTCAGTGTTAATTCGGAGTCGGTTCTTGCCGCTTTGAGGGCATTTCCTCGAGCTTCAAGCCCTGGAGCCTCTCAGCTACATAGCCAACACCTGCTGGATGCAATCGAAGGCTGTGCTTTTCCATCATCTAAGGAATGCCTCAACAACCTAACTGTTCTGATAGTCTTTTTTCTGTCTGGGAGAGCTGACCGTAGAATAGCCCATTGGCTGTCTGGGGCTCCTTTGACAGCACTTGTGAAGAAGCTAGGTGGGATACGCCCGATAGCAGTCGGTGAAGTTCTACGACGTCCTATTAGTCGTCTTTGCTGTTGGGCAGTTAGATCAGAATTACCTGATATATTCCTACCATATGGCCAGATTGGTGTAAGGGTGCCTGAAGGTCTGGACGCAGCTGTTCATGCCTTGTCGTCATATATTACAACTCATGGTTCTGATCCTAGTCTTTGTTGTCTGAAAATTGACATGTCTAACGCATTCAATGAATGCCATCGCTCTTCCTTCCTGCGACGCTTGCACTGTGACTTTCCTTCTCTCTATGGTTGGTCGCAGTGGTGCTACCATTGCAAAGGTTTTCTCCGGTTTGGTGATGCCTGGATCAAGTCCTCCGCTGGAGTACAGCAGGGTGACCCGCTTGGACCGTTGTTTTTCTCACTAGCCTTTCTAGAACTGTTAGATGACATTGGGACTTCCGAAGGTATCAATGTTTAGTTATGGTATCTTGACGATGGTGCTTTCGTGGGCTCTTGTCATGCTATAGCTCATCTCCTGGATATCTTGCCGTCTAGGGGACTATCCTTTGGCCTACATGTGAATGTGAACAAATGCGAGATATTCTGGCCTTCTGGAGACCAGGATTTCCCCCGAATTTGATCCTGAGATTCAACGCACTGTGCGGGTCTCCAATGGTGTTGATTTTCTTAGCTCTCCAGTTTACGGATCAGATACTTAGTTTGTTAGTTCCGTATCCAAACGGATTGACAAAATTCTGCACCAACAGATTCAGTTGTCAGTGTTGGATGAACCTCAGGTGGAACTACATCTCCTCAAGAGTTGCCTTGGTTCATGCCAGATGAATCATATCATCAGAACGGTGCCACCTCTCAAAATTTTTTATGAGTTGCTCTGGCTTACGACAAAGCTTTGAAACACTGACTGCCTCATCTATTTTGGACCAGACATGGCTACAGGCAACCCTTTCCATTCGCCTTGGTGGTGTAGGCCTTCGAGAGACCAGCAGAGCTTCCTCTGCAGCATTTATTGGAAGCTGCAATTCATCACGTCAGCTGTCATTTTGGCTACTACACAATTCAATGCCAATATCAATCCTTGAAGACGACCCATCATACCAACTTGGAAAAAGCGGTGACCTGATCATCCCCGGTGAAACTCAATGCCAACAACATCTGGCAAGTATTCTTCCGGGCTTCAGTGACTGTATAACACCAGTCTCTACTCAACATGATATCCAGCAGATCTTGGATAACAACGCAAAATGTAATATTGAAGAAAGCTGTCTCAGCCTACGTGATCAAGCACGACTGAAAGCAGTGACAACTCCTCACTCGGGGGCTTGGTTGAGGACAATTCCTAACCGCAGTCTTGGCCTAGCCATGTCCCCTCAGGATTTTGTTGTTGCCTTGCGATTACGTCTAGAAATAGCTGTATTTCCACGTCAGCCCACGTCATACAGATGTACATGTACTCATGTCCTTGATGAACATGGCGACCATGCCTTTGGTTGCGGACCGTTGAGAATTAAACGTCATGATGCTGTATGTGATGTTATCTACCACTGTCTCTTGAAGGAAAATGCTGGTACACGTCGTGAACAAGTATGCTCGACTCTGTCCTTTGATAGACCGGGTGATGTTTATCACCCTGATTTCTCTCAAGGCAAACCTGCCTATTTTGATGTGTCGGTCAGGAATTCATTCGGCCCTTCTCACATTATCAACGCTGCAAGTAAAGCAGGTGTGGCTGCTGAAGCTGGGGTGGCTGCTGAAGCTGGGGAATGTGAGAAAGATCTTATACATGATGAGAACGTTGCAGCTGCAGGGGGATTTTCTATCCTCTAATAGTTGAAACTTATGGAGTGTGGTCAATGCACAGCCTGGAGGTTCTGAAATCCATTGCGAAGAAAACATCTCTGTTCAACGGATTGACTCTTAGTAGAGCTTTATGTAATTTACACGAACAGTTGTCATGTAAGCTTTGGCAGTACAATGCTAAATTGATAGTAGATAAGTTAGCTTTGTTTAGCTATGACATGGATTCTTTTAATATAGTTTTAAAAATTTAAATATATTTATACATATATATATTTAATGTTTCAATTAGCCAATCTGTTTGTCATTTCCATCAGCAACTCTCTACTAGACTATGGTGTAGCAATGCTAAGATGATATTAGCTAGATGTAGTTTAGGTGGTACGGCTAGTCCCTTGTGGGACCTATAAAAATTTTAAAATATATAATACTAATATATATACATATATATATATATACGTTGCATCCATTATACATCCCTCGAGTTGCTGAAACATCAGGAATAGTGGCAGAAGCGGCTGAGACGGACAAAGATGATCGTCACGATGCAAGAGTGACATCTGCAGGCGGGGTTTTCTACCCCTTGGTGGAGTCGCTCTGTTTATGGTCACCAGATAGCCTAGAAACTTTAAAATCTATATCTTCTAAAGTTTGTGCTGTGCTAGCTGTTCCTTTCTGGAAAGCTTTAACTTAAAGAACTTGCTAGAGCAACCGTCTGTAAAATTATGGTTGTATATCGTTAGAATGATTTCTAGCCGCATGCTTGCGGAAGTAGATAATGTGTTAAGTTAGGACTTCCCTGTATGCTATTAGTTGTTTAATAAAATTTAAAAAATTAAAATGTATATATATAATATGCAGGCCCATAGCAAGCAAAGAGTGTGAGAACGCCTTATTGGCAGCGCTTTTCATGTTCCATATGGTGACCATAGCAGATCTCGAAGATTTTAGTCGAGTGGAGTACTAAACAAGAAGAAGACGTAGCTACTTTTCGTATCACTTTTGCTGTGCACGCCCACAACTGTTTCTAATGAATAAAGCATGTGGACGAACCCAACGTTTGTTCAAATTCTCGGTGGATTGAAAAGAAAGAGACGATTTTGGTCGTCTCCCAGAAGTGGGGGCTTTTGGGAGAATGAAGTATGTGGTTCTTGGTCTAGAGTTGGCCGACTTTGTCCAGATTGGGAAGAGAAACAGTCATTGCCTCATCTAGAATGACAAAGGGAGTGTTTTGGGCTCTGCACAATCTCCACGGAACAAGAATTCAAAAACAAAATACAGTCATCAGATTGGCCGTACCTAGTGCCAAAAGGTTTGCTAGCCTTATATACTGGTTGGCTCATTCTTTGTCATTCAATTCTTTGGTATCCCTGTTTTCCATTGGTAAGTCAACGGCTGTTGAAATTGTTCATACTGGTGTCAGTGTTTTACGCAAGCATATGGTTCCCAAATCCATTGTCTTTCCAACTGGAGACGAGCTGAGACAGGTGGTTGTAAAACGCCATCTAAGCCTCGAATTTCAGACTAATAAAGCATCGTTTAATACCTTGCAGGAGTGACCCCTTTGGCATATTTACATTACGCTAATACGAATGTCAAAATAACATAAACGCAAGCCAATGTTCCTAGGATTCTGCAAAACAGATTACGTAATTTGTTAGACTTTACAGCCAGATATCTAGTATTTTATAAGCTAACGTATACTATAGTTAGAGTACGGTACCGAATTGCATTGACCCATGGAGATGTATGTACGTGTTTAGACTGCAGTGCTGACCTTCTGGCAACGGCTGAGCAGTCTGAATAAATTTCAGCACGAAAGATTGCAACAGTCCAAGCTATCTAACACCATTTCAATGCCTTGTGGATCAGACCGCACGCGCGTACGTCGCACGTGACGAAGATCTGTCTAACTGGAATGCTCAATACAAGGACGACTTGATTCTAGACAACAATTTGTCCAAAAGACGTTTACTTGTAGGCTCAAAGTTGTCGCTCAATACAGGCCAAGGTGAGTCATGGTTTAATTCCTAGAATTTTTAGAGAGAAAAAACCGTTAGTAACTTAATTACTGCACTAATATCGAAATTGATGTCAATACCATATCAAGTCTACCTGAGGACGGTGAACTGCCCGGTCTGCGTGTAATTGAAAATGACAGTTTATTTTCTGCTACATCTACAGATAATCAGACTATAGTTGGAAGTGAAAGCGAAGAAGATTTCGAACTACCCACTTACCGCACTGTACTTAATTTCGGCGGCAAGAATGTAGCGTCCAGAGAAAGATGCTATCAGCAGGGCAGTCGAGGTACGTGGCAGTAAAGGTAGCCAAAAAGCCAACGATGTTCATCTCGCCAACTTGACTTGTGTTGATTGGCCCTAAAGATCTAGTTGATGAGTCCAAGTCCGAAGGCTACTTTACTTGTGCTTTTCCGACGCTCTTTCCGACCGGTGTGGGAGAATTTATTGCTCCACGTCAACGAAGTGTAAGACAGAGCCAGTACTTCAAGCACTTGATGCGACACTACGATGGTGGGTTCGCACAACATCCTCGATTTCGATATTTTGCATTGAATACGATGATGCGGTGGAGAGAGCTCGAAACTGGTCGAATCTACGTGCGTCAAAATCTTGGTGATGCTCAGATTTCGGTGCAACAACTTAGAGCAATGGCCAGCAGTGATGACTGGTTAAAGTTTTCTAACTAAAACATTACTTACCAATATGTTTTTCTCGCACATGAAATAATTTCAATTGAGGTGATGCGATTTACTTTGACGGATTGCAACGAATGGGCATAAACCCCTAATTTGGGGTAAAAAAGCGCAGCAGCTAGCAGACACAAAGTGTATGTACAGTACTGTACTGGAAATACTGTCAACGTGCATGTAGCACCCAACAAAATGGCGACTACGTGAGACTAACAAAGAGAGTGCGTAAATGTTAAAATCCTGCCCACAATAAAAATCGTATACATATATTATTTAGTTAATTTATTATACCGGTACTCTTGTTGAAAATTACTTCTAGCATAGTTTATTTAGTGATTGAATGCACAATTGCAATTAACATCTTATTTTAGTTTAAAAATTAAAGGTTGACAATCTAGACGCATGAGGAAATCTCAAGTGTCGAAGAGTGCCACAACTGGTAGACGTTTGTTTTCATGAGTGCCCAACTCATTATCTCTCATAACCGTCTTGCATTTTTTGTCATTTGATGGATGCATTTAGGTTTGACAATTTAAACTGCAAACGCTCAAACGATCGAGCTATAGCACTGTAGAGATGACGTACAGCGGCTATAACTATAGAACGCTGACAAGCAGGGCATTTCCTACAGTCAGATGACTGTTCTGTAGCTATAGTTATACATGTGCGTAACCACTAGGGCGTGGAAGAGAACGCTTGGTTACAAAAGAGGGAGCAAAAGAAACAAAGGCAAATCCAGACACGGCGATCGAAGATCGACCAGACTTGACACTCGAAAAGGCCTCCTCGAGTTAAGCTATCTAATCCACCGGAATCTATAGTTTTATCAAATCTACAATCGCTCGCAAACTAGAAAGTCGGCTCATAACTTTGAAAAGGCTGAAGTTTGTACCTGAGAGGAGAAACATACGTGTCAGCCTAGAATTTAGGAGAATCGGGAAGTCAGGAAGAGCCACGCCCAGTGGCACACGAGTCGAGGTGCTAAGGCGAAATTTTGTTATAATATCAGTGGCTGCAGAGCTCCAAGCTGGAGGTCCGTGCAACTTTGAGCGGAACCGCATAATTTTGTAAGCAAACAGTACCCTGATGGTTCATGGCAGCATGTGACATCCTGCATGGATGCATGAAGCCAAACAGCAGCACTTCGATGAGTTTGTCCGAGCGCCAGTTGACTGCGAATTTGATCAACTAAATGGTGCCGAAAAATACAAACAAGTGCTAGCTAGTTTTAACAATGCACCGTGTCATCGAGGAATTGAAGTATGTTTGACCAAGCCGCAGATACAATACCGCAAAATTTTGAGCTTGTTTGTATGCACCCCTACAGCTTGCATGCTTTAGTTTAGCCCGATAGAGTATTTTTTAGCAATGATAGGGCTTATGTTAAACGCACGCTGAGCTAGAACGGTCTCGCTACCAAATGAGGGCGACTATAGGCTAGACCGTTGTGCATCTCTTATTCTGGATCCTTCGTGCAAACGGAATCCAAAAGATTTTTGTATGCTGATACCGACCGTTTCAACTTCATCGATAACAATGCAACGTCTTTATGCTTTCTCTAGCATTGTACGTCCGCGTTCTTTACAGCGACGCCATTAATTTACATAATGTATTTCACTGTGCCAATGCACCAAAACATTGCCTTAGATCGCCATCCAACTATTTTTCCATACTCTAAGAAATAAAAGAAGGTAACAGAACAAGTTTAGAGTCGCTGCGTTGATTCCTCGCTTTACTAGAAAAAGGATTCCGTTTGCACGAAGAATCCAGAATAGAAATGATGCACAGCAGACAGCGCTAGCGAAGTGTTCCTCGCACTACCAAACAAAATAGACAACAAATGTCTAAACAACAATTAACGCAAAACACTATCATAAACTACTGATATAATTTCTGCCATAAATTAACAGTCTAATTTCTATACTGAAGCATCAATCTAATCTGCATGCATGTAGACAGGTTGTCAACTTTCTGACCTACCAGTCCCTCTGTAGCTGCACCCACTGATTGTTCATGGTCCTCGTCAAAACATTGAAAATAAAATTTTGGGCTTTACAAGTTCATTGGGGCTGGCAAAGACTCCGAAGGTGGCGAAAAGAGCAAATCTTGAATGAGGTTTATCTTTGTGTAGGCTGCTCCAAGCACGTTGGCACCTGCACCAGTTCTGGCAGTGCAGTACTGTACGTATACTTGGTGTCTGCTACGCTTTTACGCCAAAGGTTGTCTAGACGACATTGAGCTGCGTTGCAATAACGTTAACTAATAGGGAGGGATGCAGTCTACTTATTATCACTGTATGCATGGACATATACGGTACCTAGATACGCCGTACCGGGGACAGTTTGGAGAGGAGAAATAGTGCAGTAATCAGGGAGCTGAATGTGTTACGAGTACACAACTAGTAGCTTGGGTCTTGGCCCTAGAGCGTTTCCAGTAGCAAGAAACCAGCCGCCAATCGGTTTTCAAAAGAAACAAGTCTGTAATTTGGCTACACAGTGGCTACACGAGACTAACAAAGAAAGTTCATACATGCATGCATATATACGTAATCATTGCAAGGTGACCTTGTACAGTGAAAACAATGCAGCCGGAGCAGAAACACTTAATTTTTTATTATTGCACTGCATGAACTTTGCATGAAGTGTCGACGAGCTGTTATGCGTATACCTCAAAAGATTGAAACGTATCTTTGAACTGCTACAATGGAAAAGAGCCGAAATAGCTTGGCCGTACTGTCCATCAAAAGGGACAACCATACAGAGACATCAGATCTAGACAAAGCTCAGAAAGACGTATATGTATCAACAAGAAAGCTTGCTATCCCGTTCAAACGAGTATGCAGGCCCGTAGGCTGGGGGTTCGGGGGGCTCGGACGAACCGCCCGCTCAGCCGTGAAGGTCCGCTTTTAATCCAATGTATTATATACTGACGCACATAGTACGCAAAACGCTCCTTTAAATTTGTATGCGCTCCTATTATGTCAAATTCTCTCTATTGTTTTCATGCAATCCCTAAATTTCTCGCTATTTCTATATAGTATGTTTTTAATTGTAGTGTCTACATATCTAAAGAAAGTGCTCCATGCATGGACGCAGCCGTATGATTGTTTGTTGCCTACGTGGTTGCAAACCGCTATCTGCTCCTTTTCACTTCTAAAGCATGCGAGCGACCTTTCCTACTTCGAGAAGCAGCTAGTGCCCTTTCATGACGGTGGCTGGTTTCTTGTACTTTGCTTTGTGCTGGCATTCGTCTGTAGGTCGCAACGTCACAAAATTTTGTTCCTCATGCGCTCGCAAACCGCTGCAATTTTGCGCTCCACCTTTGGCTAGCACGCATTCTTTTCTCACTTCGAAATATGGTGTCGTTCGCGGTAGTCTGAAGGTCCCCTGCATCTATGCGTTCGTCTGTAGTTCGCAAAAGTTGACATTGCAGCAGGAAAGAGACGACGAAGCTGCTGGCCGGCTTGAAGCACATGCAGCACATGTGCCCGTCGACGGATCGCGAAAGCTTCTCCCAAATCGGGTCTGTCGAAACAGCTTCAAGCGAATACTTGGTCACTTATACAGGGTTAAATGTTATCCGGTATTTGTATTTTGTGTTTTCTCCGCCCAATAAGCGAATTTTATGATGCCCCAATTATATATACGCAGGAATTTGTGTTAATTAACAGAAGTTGCAAAGGCGAACAATGCGCTAATCAGCTAGTGTGTGTATATATATATACATACATATATATATACATATATATATATATATATATATATATATATATATATATATACTTTGAAAGGCTAAAATGTAACATGTATGTGACGTCATTGGTCCATTTTGGTGTATTACGCACGGTCCACATCTGAAGCCAGGCTACGGGCCTGGTATGCATGCACTGCCTACTGTAAACTCACGTTTATCGTACACTTGCCACTAGCAGTCTTGCATTCTACTTTATCCTATCTATTTGGCGTATGCTTCTGTAAGTCTTAATTCAATTTAAGCACATTTTATGTAATATTTATGTAATGGTTTTGTAAAGATTTTAAGTCAACTATGGTAAAAACAAGATAAACAGTAACAAACGGGTGAACACCATATCAATAAATTCTGCCTATGCCTTATTGAACATGTAGGGTTAACTAATTCATACAACCATTAGTAGATTAAAAGTCTAGCGAGCCAAACGCCGGTAACAGAATGACTACAGTGATAGCTCCAACACACCTTCTCATCCTTAGTAAGCTATATATGCTATGCAACTCAAGGACACGATGTCAAGACTCAGGGCACAACTCACTCAACAACAAAGACCTCGTCAAGTTTTTCCCCAGACTGACTTGTCTTCTGCTTTTCATGCGTTCATTCGTCTTCGCAAGTCTCTACGGTGACCATATAATGGCCCTTTTGTGATCATCAAAACCTTTTGGAAAACACTATACACTCTATCGGGTATAATGAGGTTGTTTCGTTGGATCGCAGGCCAGGATCGAGATGGGGGTTCAGGGGGTTACAACCCCTTTTTTTCTTTATGCGTGGTTCCCCATTTATGAAAGAAAGGGATCGAGTGCGTATAGCCTCACACCCAGACGTGTAATAAGAAAATTGGTATATGTGATGATTGCGAAGCAGCCCTTGAGCACGTTATCTGGTCAGATTGCACAAAACGTTCTGCTTTTGTTACCACAGATCAGATGGGCTTTTTGAACCCTCTAGACTGGCTATCTCAAGACTGTGCACACTAATGCACAAGCAGATCAACCTCCTCTTTCAAAAATTTCTGAATCCGGGCATGGATCGCCTCAAACCAGCTTACCTGGACGCTTCTTCTACACTCGACCCACCAACCTTAACCGAAGCTATGAACTCTCCAACACCCTCTCCATGTACTCCAGCCAAACGAGAAGCACACGTTCCGGTCGCCATGTGCATTTGCCCAGATGTTTCGCCTATTAGCTCACTAAAGGAGAGCTATGTAGCGTTAACATGAGTAGATTACAAGTCTAGTGAGCATACGTATAGAGGGAACTATAAATAGCTAGAGTTCAGTCTTTTTAGTCAGTAATTCCGCTTGGCTCGCTTGGTTTAACTTTTGTGTTAGTTGCAACTTTGTGTCAATTGAGTAGTGTCTAAAATGCTACAAAAATCAGCAGTAGTTGTCTAATTAGCTATAAGGAACCACGGTACAGATCTTTAAGTTCTAGAGCAATCGACTAACTAATTCGCAAAAGTTTGCACGCTAATTGTCTCCATACTAGAGCCTCAAACCGACAGACATGACTTTGCGACCCAGTGAACGATGACCATTTGTATTGAACGCTACACCATCATAACTAGATTCTGCGGAATCTCCGTCTGTGCGAAAGTATGGAGAACTGCGGTCACCACACCAATTGTTACACTTCTTATGACAGTTAGTATATCCACTGATGAAATATCCTGGATAGAAATCATTGCGGTCACTCTTGTCACAGATAAGCATTTGATAGTCATATGATCTGCTAGCAGCACCATGTGCCGTCCATAACCCAAATGTATTACCAGGTACATCATAGTTAGTCTGAGATGTTACAATGTGTCCTGCTGATCGCTTCGTAAACCAAGCAACTTGCTGCGCTGCATGGTTTACATAAATAACTTCCTTAAACTAAATAGAAATATTACAAACATGACAACAATATCTAAATTGCCAATTTTGTAATGAACTTTACTGGAATGTCGCGACAGTCAGCTCGGTATCCAGTTCGACCATACGATAATCGAGGATTGTAACTGTGTTCGGTTTTCAGCTTTACTGCAAAGTCTGTTGTGTAGCACATGCTCCAACCACCACCAGCTGTTGTCATGTCACAATAGATCTACAACAATTGATGTACAAATAATTTATTTTCATTAAAACAAACTAATTTTTGTAAGTTGACATACCTGGAATGGCTTGGTGTAGACTGAAGGATCTGGATTGACCCAGTACACACCATCTTTGGCTGCAGAATTACGCTTCTTGATGTCAGCACATGATCTTCCTGATGACGTCGGTGATCCACCAGGCTGAGTCTCTTCACTCATTAGTGATCTCCAGTCGGTTCCATCACAGTATTGTAGTGAACCCTTGCTTGATACAAATCGCATTAAGCCTACAAAGAAAGCAAATGCCTAAAAACTGTAATAGCACTTCATTTATCTAGTCAATACAGAATTAACGTATGTCTAAAACATTTATCCATGCACGTCACTTGGCCATATTGCATACTAAACGATGTAAGTACGTGCAGTATGTTACCATTTGGAAGACTAATCTCACTGTAATAGCCATGCATGCAGCAGCTAACAGCTAGCTTCTTCCCTACCTAATTAGCTGTGACAAGGCAGCTGTAAAAGCTACTGGCAATTTGTAGAGCAACAACATCAATCTTGCTCTAGTTCACCTATAGCTAGCTGGTTACACAACTAATTTCAGGCCTGTAAACTCGGGAGTTAGGTCAGAGTGATGGATCCCCGGCTCGTACATTGCATCGAGGTCCACTATTCTTACGGATTTAATAGCTAATAATTGTAGATTTTAGTAGACTACACATGCAGCAACGTTTGAAGATGCACAGCTTTTCAAACATTCCTGTATTACCTCAGCGGTATCGTGATGAGCAGTTTTACCTAACAATTAAGAGTTTCTGTGTATACTATAGCTCTATAGGTAGTACAGTAGACATGCATACGTTGGCATCTCAGATGACTGAAGTTGTACTTTTTGCCAATAATTATTGTGTAAGTGGTGTGCTGTAGGACTAAACTAAAATGAGTGTACATTGCAGTAGTGTTTAGAATAGTGTGAAAATGTACAATTTGAGTAAATGATATTATTAACACACACACACACACACACACACACACACACACACACACACACACACACACACACACACACACACACACACACACACACACACACACACACCACACCACACCACACCACACCACACCACACCACACCACACCACACCACACCACACCACACCACACCACACCACACCACACCACACCACACCACACCACACCACACCACACCACACCACACCACACCACACCACACCACACCACACCACACCACACACACACACACACACACACACACACACACACACACACACACACACACACACACACACACACACACACACACACACACACACACACACACACACACACCACACACACACATACACACACACACACACACACACACACACACACACACACACACACACACACACACACACACACACACACACACACACACACGTTATACTCTTGACGTAACTGTTAACATTCACAATTTAGTGACGCCATAATGACGTCATACAATAATCTTTTATTATTCAAACTCTTTTATACATTACTCTACTGGTCTGCAAATGCAAGATTAAATAGATCCGCCAATACGTTAATTAATCAATTAATGCTTAGACTACTTTAATTAATTAATCAAGTATACAATATTTACTAACACACCAGCATTGCTGTCACTGCACGAAGCTTTGCTGCCACCGACACGAACTTCTGTCACAGCAGTAATGTCCTAGTTAGTGAGACTTTCCTCAACGTCACAATTGGCCATTCACAATACCTGACTGTCCACGAGATGGACCAGATTCCCCAGAACAATCTTGTAAAGCTTGAGCCAAATTATCCTTAGATTACACAAACTTACTTTAGTCTAAACTTGATGTTTGATGGATGTAGATAGTTTTGGTAATGTTCACTGAGATAACTTACCAATAACTTAGCATTTTCGTTGCCTTTGACCTGTGACATTGCCAGCAGTGCCAGAAGGCACACAATAGTCATCACACTCTTTTGAAGATTTCCAAATCGTTGTGTCTTGATCCACATGGTTGGTCTTCAGTAGAGCACTTTTTCGCGTCTGAACCACACTGATTTACAATTTCAACTGCAAGCTGGCTTGCAAACCTTGCAATTATATATAACAATGGCACTCCTACAGATAACGTAGTGTCGTGACCTAGTTTCTGTTGTCTATTTGTCCGTAGTCCTTACGCCCTTGTGTCGGCTATTGTAACATCCCACTTGTCATGTTTCGACAAACGGAACGACAATTTGTATCCATATAAGGTTGAACTCGTGACTCCTCCCCTTTCCTGTAATACGGGAAGAGGGAGGAGCTGACCAAACAAAGCAATGTTCCTTTAGGACTTTAGGATTCTGCAAAACAGATTACGTAATTTGTTAGACTTTACAGCCAGATATCTAGGCTACCGTATATTCTAGCTATAGTACGGTACCAAATTGCATTGACTCATGGAGATGTATGTATGTGTATCTAGCAGTGCTGACCTTCTGACAACGGCTGAGCAGTCTGAGTAAACTTCAACACGAAAGATTGTAACAGTCCAAGCTATCCAACACCATTTCAGAGTCTAATCAATGGCATGTAGAACGAAAATGTTAATCACGCCTCGTGGATCAGACCGCACGCGTACGTCGCACGTGACGAATATCTGTCTAGCTGGAATGCTCAATACAAGAACGACTTGATTCTAGACAACAATTTGTCTAAAAGCCGGTTACTTGTAGGCTCGTAGTCGTCGCTCAACACAGGCCAAGGTAAGCCATGGCTTAATTCCTAGAATTTTTAGCTCGATCCCGAAGCTACGACCTATAATTTAATTATTAGATATGTCTGGCTTTCCAACTCTTCTTCAAGAAGAAAACATGTACACATGATTGCTGCACCATCTTCTATTAGTCTAAATCCACTACGTATACTGCAGTGCATGCATGCATGCCTGGTCGATCGATCTTATAGATACCACCTTGCCAAACTTAAATTCGTTCCTTTTATATCGACACGCAGCTGTAGAAGGTAAGCGTGTCCGCTGCATGGCTTTTGTATATTTATATCTAGTCAGTGACGGATCCAGGGTAGGGGTTGTGGGGGTTTCAAACACCCCCTTTTTGTTGGCCTCGGAGTTAAAGCACAAGGTCTTGAAGCCGCATTGTGCTCATTTCCAGTATTTAATTAAAAATAACTAAGCGGATTCTTGACGAAGTGAGACATCTGGCAGCGAAACTCTAGACTCGTGACCAGGATATCTTTGTTGCGTAGGGAATGGTTCACTCAGTATGTATACCTGAAAGAATGAAGGCAACAAGGCAGGATATACACAACTTCTTTGACATCTGGTATCAAGACATTCTGCGACTCGCAGACAGGATTGGATCCGTTGAATCTGTTCCAAGACAATCGAACTTACAGCGAAAGCAAAGCAATACACCTACTAGTAGTCGGAGTCCGATTGAGCACTACAAACGATCCGTTGCGATACCTCTCCTAGACTTCCTGCTTCTTCAGATGCGCGAACGATCTAGTGGTGAGCAAGACAATGTCCGAGCATTGTTGTGTCTAGTGTTTATCCTTCTGGTTCGTTCCGACGTTGACCCAATGGAAAGCAGATCTTCCATTCCCGAAGTCTCTAGGAGGTGAAGTGAGAAGGTGGCAGTCAGTATGGCAAAGCAAATACCAGGAAATGCAAGAAGCAAGGAAAACAGAGCAAGAGTGCAAGAAGGCCATACCCCAAAATTAATTAACCTTCTCCTGGCCTTGGGAGCCTGTGACTCTCGGTTGTACCCGAATGTTCATCGTCTGCTAATGATACCATGTACACTGTCTATCGAGGTCATTTTTTCTACTGAGGAGACTGAAGACTTATACAAGGTCTACCATGGCAGAGGAGCGTCTTGCACACCTATCAGTTATCGCCATGCGTTACAAAGACCGGGTACCAGCAGACGAAGTTTGTACAAAATCATCCACGGACATTGTTCATACAGTCTTTGTTTGAAAGAGATATAGTTGCACCGTAGTTTACTTAACATTTATTTAGCAGTAGTCTATGCATGATGCAGTTAGATTCTGTTAGACAGTTTTGATAATTTAGGGAGTTTACAACATGACACATTGCTAGAGATATGTTGCCATTTACTTTAGGTAAGATGTAAGAAGCCTGGGCCATTTGCCTTCTAACGGTACGATTGCGTTGACTGAAGTAGGCGTGGTCTATCAAATTTGCAACCCGCTCTTTTAAAAAATCCTGGATCCGCGCCTGTGTAGACAGTGAGTGGCGTAAAAAGATGTTCAGGAGAAGGAGGGGGCTGTACCATGGATGTCATCATGATTAAGCAAACTACCTTGCTTGCCGGCGCGTAAATAGATTTGCAAAAGTCACTGGCACAGAATTTCAAATCCTAACCTGAGCGAAGGGGCTTCATCCCACTATCCACCCCGCTTTTTACACCGGTGGAGTAGACATATTGTTACAGTGTGTGGCATTAGTATACCATGCGCTAGCTCTAGAGGAATAATAAAGTACTAAATTTGCAATCGGTTCCATTGTGTCTTAGACTCTAGACATGTTGATGATCCACATCAAAATCGCCATATCTGAAGATCTAATTGAAACTACAAGTACATAGACAAATTGTTACAAGCTGTTGCGGTCGTCTTGTTCTATTTGACAGCCTGAGTCCATGCAGCCGATAATTTAAAGTCTTCTGGCCTGAATTCAGCTTGCTCATTATTCCTCACAGGCTGTGACTGACGGAATACCTCGATCTTCCTAGATAGATGTTCGATATGTCGCTTGACCCTTCGGTCGTCTTATAGAAGAAAACACAAATATATAGGAGTCATGCTCCTAAAGCTTGTGCTATCACTGCTGAATGAGTGATAGCCAAAAACTACGGAGGTAAACTCTCTGTCAAACCTTCAGGTTCCTTGTCGTCGTGTCTTTGATGTTGATATTTCTGTTTCTATGCCTTTTGAGTACTTTCTCTGTCAGATCCGGCCGAGTCAAATCTAGAACGGCTACTGGTTTCCTTCTAAACAACATGCAGCTCCGCGAGAGAGATCTCCATCTTAGCATAAGGCATATTTCGATTGGCCATCAAAACGTTTGCAATCCTTGAATGAGTAGTACGCTATTGTCCACCTTTTAGATCTTGTTTGAGCGTTTGACAGCCCTCTTTGCTAGTCCATTTGATGATGGATGGTAATGAGAAGAACTCCTCTCGCTGAAAAATCTTTGTATTTTCACCGCTGATAAAACATCTGCAATAATCGGACACTATACCATATCAGGGAGACCATGCACTGCAAACGAGTTTCTCTAGAGTGACCTGCGTTGTTGCCGTCTGTACTGAGTGAGCACCTATCCGCATATAAAATATCCGTCCATACTAAAGCTCTTCTATCTTCACTTTTAATTAATATACTGCAGTATTAGAGATGGACAGCCCGTCTCATAGACAAGTACGTGTGTAATGATTCTGTCAATTCTGAGAAAACCTACCAAACAAGATGATACGTGCAAATACCGATAGTAAAAAGAGTAAACATCATGCATATCAATAAGTTGTGCGTATGTTGTATTGAACATTACAGTATAGTAATTGGTGTAGATAGCAAGACAACAGTGTTTCACAGTTCAGCACGTTACAGCTTTTTACGTCATTACATCGCTTCCTTCGTAAAAGCTCAACGTCTGTAATAATTATCTAACGTAAACCGACAGACATGACTTTGCGACCCAATGAACGATGGCCATTTGTATTGAACGCTACATCATCAACTAGATCGTGTGGAGTCTCCGTTTGTGAGAGAACTGCTGTCAGCACACCAAGCGCTACAATTCTTATAGCATTTTGTACATCCACTGATGAAATATCCTGGATAGAAATCATTGCGGTCACTCTTGTCACAGATAAGCATTTGATAGTCATATTATCACCATGTGCCGTCCAATAACCCATATGCATTACCAGGTACATCATAGTTAGTCTGAGATGTTACAATGTGTCCTGCTAATCGTTTCGTAAACCAAGCAACTTGCTGCTCTGCATGGCTCACGTAAAGAATTTCTATAAACTAAATATAAATATTAGAAAACTTGACAACAATACTGAAATTGCCGATTTTGTAATAAACTTTACCGGAATGTAGCGACAGTCAGCTCGATACCCATTTCGACGATAGTCGAGGGTTGTAAATGTGCTCGGTTTTCAGCTTCACTGCAGAGTCTGTTGTCCAACCACAACCAGCTGTTGTCATGTCACAATGATCTACAATTAACAACTAATGTGCAAAAAAGGACAAACTAATTTTCTCTATATCTAAGGTCCACTGTTATTCTCGCTTGTTGTAATGGAGCTAATGGACGAATTGGGTCCAACCCCAGGGATTGCATTACAGTTGTGGTACCTGGATGATGGAATTTTCATTGGAACCCGTCCTGAAGTTGCATCTCTTATGAGGAAGTTGCAATCAGCTGGCACTTCTTTTGGATTCTTTCTTGAGTTCCCAGGCGACTTTCAGCGTGTTGATGCCAACAAAGATGGGGCTGCGTTTTTGAGATCACCCATATGTGGTTCAAAAGAATTTGTCAACAATTCCTTGGCCAAACGTGTTGACAGAGTTCTCGAATGTCAACAACTTTTGTCAGATTTAGGGAACTCTCAGGTGGAACTTCATCTCTTACGCTCTTGTCTTTCTTTGTGCAAAATCAATCACTTAATCAGAACAGTTCCATCTGATGTAATCGAAAGTCAACTATCCAGATTTGACGCTGGTCTACAGTCATCGCACGAGTCCATCATTCATTCCTCAATACCAGACCTCTCCTGGAAACAGGCCACCCTGCCAGTACGATTGGGTGGTTTGGGCCTTCGCGAATCAACAAGAACAGCACCGGCAGCTTTCCTTGCAAGCTGTACTCGTCATATGAGCTGGTTCTTTAACTACTGTCTGGAACGCAACAGTCTGCCATCATCCCCAGCTCATCTCTTGACCGAGGTGTCAGCCTCAAAGGCAGATCAGTCGTAGAAGATCGTCTCCGTACTCTTCTAACGACGGCTAAGATTGACGTTCTTACAACTAGTGAACACCAACTTCAGTCTTTTCTTGACTCCACAATGTGGCACTCAATTAAAGACAACACCAGCTTACGTGACCGTGCCCGACTTAAGCTTCTTGTTCGCTAGTGCTTGCTGACGCTGTACAAAGACCCGCGTTTCCGTGTAAATTCAACACAAGACCATCGAATCACTAAACCTTCAATTTCTCTTCCAGTCTGCCAATAGTTGTGTCGTCTTCCTGCAGCAGAGTCGTTGCGGCACCGACCGCTTTCTTCCTTTCTTGCGCCTAAAAGAAAAGATTGATTTGCTCATTGTTTAGCTAAGAAGATATACTAAACTCTATTTAATACACAGTACATAATAATTAATAATTACCAACTCTCCGACTGCGTTTCGCTCAGCTTGTGCCTTTTCAGCTTGTCACATACTCCACACTGACCGACCATCACGACTATCTAGACATGCTGACAAAACTTACGGCTTCAACGGTTGTTTGCACTAAAGCGACTAAAGTGATCTCTCGCTGTTTGCGTGCAGCGAGTTTCTTTCGTAGTGAAGCAATTTCACGTTGGCATCTCCTACGTTAACACGATATCCGCACATCACGCTGGAGCATGGCTGCGGGTAATCCCCAACGCCAACACTGGCCTCTCCATGCCCCATAGAGAGTTTGTGGTATCGTTGCACATCTAGTTGGGCATCCCACTTTCTCGGCAGATTTAGATTCCAAGCGCTGTTCCTGTGGACAGATCTTAGATAAATTTGGCGACCACCTGCTTAGATGTGGCCAGAACAACATAAGAACACGCCGACATGACGCCTTATGCGATGTTCTTTTCACGCTTTGCTTGTGGATAATGGCAACTGCCGTAAGGAACAACGCTGCAACACTGATACTTGTGCCAGACCGGGTGGTATTTTTCATCCTGACTTTGAACAAGGCTGTGCCACCTATTTTGATGTAACAGTCAGGAACACAATGCAACCGTCATACGTTACCCAAACAGCTTACAGTGCGGGAAATGCAGCTGCAGCTGGAGAAAGGGAAAAAGACCAACGTCATGAAGCCAAGGTCACATCAACTTGGAGTATTTTTCACCCTCTTGTGTGCGAATCTCTTGGCCTGTGGTCACCACACAGTTTAGAAGTATTGAAGACCATCGCACGACGTCTATCTTTCAAAAGAAATTTGACAGTCAGCCAGGCAGTCAGCCAGGCAGTCAGCCAGACAGTCAGTAACAATACATGAACAACTGTCGGTAAAACTTTGGCTATATAACGCCAAAATGATATTGCATGGACTCGCTTTAGATTGTACAGACATGTTTTTGGATAATGTGATTTAGATACCCACGTAGGTGAGTTTATATAAAATAAATATATATATATATATATATTTCTCTCTCAAAAAAATAATATATATGTAGACTTCTGAAGGATCTATCCTTCTGGATTGACCCAGTACACACCATGTCAGCACACGATCTTCCTGATGATTTCGGTGATCCACCAGGCTGAGTATCTTCACTCGCTAGCCTAATGATCTCCAGTTTGTTCTATTACAGTATTGTAGTACACCATTGCTTGATACAAATTGCAATAACCCTACAAGAAAGCGTTAACTAAAGCCTGGTATTGATTAAACAACATGCAATTATGACTGCCAGTCTCCTCACGAAGGGTGTTCTTTAGCTCTCTAGCGTCCATCCGCGCCTTAAGCAATAGAGATCTATACTGCTGCCTACCCAGAGCTGTGTGAGTGTATAGGCGTGGTGCTGCGTGCAGCCGCCAAGTAATGCGCATTGAATCCACTTCAAATCATTGAATGTGGTTTGCGCATTTTCTAGGCGTGGAAACGCTAATGCGCATTCAACTCGTCCGTTCCTGCTACAATCCGGCTGCCCTACCCTCCCGGATTGCTCTCCGGCAGATATGCCTTTACTAGACATACTAGCATCTCGTCACTGCAAGAAACGTTGCTGTCACGTACACGAACTCCTGCACATGAAAACTGAGCTCCTCTATAAAATGACAACTTATGCATTACCTGATTGTTCATCGGATGCTTGAGAGATTCCAGTGCAATCTTGCAGAGCTTGAGCTAAACTCCCCTTTTGAAATATACAAACCATTACAGTTAGATAAAATTAGAAAAAAATATGATGTAACTGCATGATACTACTAGACAGTACAAGGGGTTGAGAAGCGACTTACCAATAGCCTAGCATTTTCGTAGCTACTGACCTGTACGTGACATTGCCAGCAGTGCCAAAAAGTATTGATCCACATGGTTGGTCTTCAGTAGAACAAAGCTACACTGATGGGCAAGTCAACTGCAAACTGGCTGGAAATAAATTATATGCACAGTTATGTATAGCAAGGGCAGACCGCACTCTCGCCCACAATATAGTAATGTATTAGCTATGTAGTGATCAAGTTCCTGTCGTCAACCAATATGTCTAAGGTTGATAAGATTGCGTATTGTGACAGTTTCTATATATAGATACTCATGATATATGTGAACCAACTAGATGAGTTCATTGGACTCGTGGCTCTGAGTCCGATGGAAGGACTGCCTAGACAAAGTCAATGTTTCCAAATTCTGCAACAAAATTGTAGTTGCGTAATCAGTCATTGTTATTAGGTCGATGACTATGGCTAGGCAGTTGAAATGCATGTCATAATAATTTCTAAGCTATCTGAGGTTGTATACACATATATGTTCTCGACCACTTTTTAGGACCGATTGTGGCAACCATAGTTGTCCCCCCTGAACCAGTTAATTAAGGTAGGGGAAAAACTGTGGCGTAACATGTTGTCAGGATGGCGGAAACAACGCGGAGCATTGGAGATGACGGTAAAAGACGGAAAGAAAAAGGGAAACGTTTGGAAAACATGCCTGCATGTCAAGCGTTGTGTTGCCTGGCAGTTGCACTAACTCTAACACTTGCTGCCCCTAACAATAGTCTTGTTAAGTTGTAATGAACTCCTTCATACCTTTTTCTATGTGACTATGGCAAAGTTTGTTAATCTATTTTGCAAACATTATCAATTGATTGAGGACATTTCTTTACACATTAAAATTTAGACAATATATATATACCTTAAAATCCACTACTGCCTTGGTAGTTCGTGCGGTATTCCTTCACTAGCCGTATGTGCAGTACAGTACTGCAAGATGTGGAGATAGAAAGAAGGTAAGCCGTGCCCGCTGGATTTTGTTATTTCGACATACTGTTACATTGTATGGCATTATTCTCAAAGAACTGAGGTGAACATCAGTCACACACAGCAGTATACACGAACATATATACGTACACTATATATGTCAACAAATATCTAATTTATCTAATTGTACAAATATGAGCAATTTCAAGTCAAAAATGTCCATTCTTAATTGCCATAATCTTCAGGCCCTTTCGGGTTTAATTACATTACAGCATGTACAATTCTAGGCCGCTTAAATTGCTGCTTAAGAAACAGCAGACCTCTTGAGAGTAAACACAGACCTGCTGCAACAACAGTTATAATAAAGACACCACCCAAGTTGTCAACATCAATCTTTCCAGATCTACTTGCTTCGTCACTCACAAGACCGATTACTTTCTCACAAGTAGCACCATAGTTGAGATGTTGATCGAACCAAGTCGACACAAGCCGGTTAGCAACGGCATCAACAATGATCTCGTTAATTGCTGGACCATGAGATGCATAAAGTTTGTCACTAATAGCAAAAACGTACGGGTTTTGAAAATTTTCTTCTTCAAGAACGTACAAGTCGCAGTTTGATTGCTTTAATGCAATGGCCACAAGATCAGGGGTATCGCTGACATACGCTACAATATCATCACTAGCAAAGAGTTCCAGGTACTGATTACCTGTCACTGGAACCAGATGGCGTAAACCTGTTTGCTCCTTTAGTACAACATAACTGTGGAATGAGAAGTCTACAGCCACCATTTGACGTTTAAGAGACGACAGTCCTTCAATAGGGGATTGTATCTGAGATGATGTAAGAAATGTTGCCATATTTGCTGTGTAGGAAGACACTAGCACCAGTACCATAATACTTAATGCTGAGAGATAAATCTTTCCGAACGGGTTACTTATTGTGACAAGACGATTCTCATTCATGTTGAAGAGAATAATGCTCGACAACCACAAACCACTTGAATAACCATTTACTACTCCAAACCATTTTAATGCAACAGCTGTGAACCCAACCATTCCCAGAAGGACCATCCACACAGTCCAAGTGAAAGGCTCAAGAAACCTCCACAAGAAGTTCACTTTACCCAACCCTGGCCGTTTTGTCAGGACACCGATGCCAGGAAGTAGATAACTCCTAGTGAAATTGGAAGTTTGTGCTCTCTTTGGTGTGGCAGTGATTCCTCCTATAGCCATATCATATTCACTGTCTTCGGAACCAACAGTTGCAATCATATCCGAATACTTGTACTTGGTGATGTCCCACTCTGTGAACTCAATGTTGTCTCTTTGTATTCCTATTTTGTCAGCAATCAAGTACAAAAGATCGAAGTCAACTCCACTATAATTATGGGTTAAGTTGGAATGTGTGAATGGAGGGTAGTTGTTGCCAAACAAGACTTTTAGTTTCCTGGTGAAATCCAACGAGTCCTTTTCATTAAAACCACGAGCAAAAGCGTCAATTTTTGCAGACAACTCAGCGTGTCTGCTAGCATTCCATCTTCCCACTGCTGCCCAATTTGACTTACTCTGCAATAATAGCAGCTGGAATTGAACACGTGATGCTTCACTACAGTCATCGAGTGTTGCCCTACCAGTTGTTAGAGCCAATTTTCCGTAACTAGTGGCCATACATTGTTTTCCAAGATCCTCGACAAAGGCAGCACCATCTGTCAAAATAGGTACTGTTGCATTTTCAGTTGACAAGTGCAAAACCTGATAGGTCACTTTGCTGCCATCAAAGTCCGATGAAATAGTTGCATTACCAATGATAGCTAGCAGGTCATCAAACAAATGATAGTAAATGCTAGCTGGACTGGAAAAGTTAGAACAGCTCCCCAAACGTTCTCTGACTGTTTGACAAAAAGCGAACAACTGAATATCTAAATGTTTTAGTACGGAAGTAATCTTTAATATGGAAGTTGAACTTTGAATTTCTGCAAAATCCTGCATGAACACAATCCACGCATGTTGACTCAAAACATTTGACTTGACAAGTATTGAGGCAAACGGCTCAAAGTGCTCCAGCCTACAATCAACAATAACCACATCAGAGCTACGGAGTGATTCGTTCAGTGAATTGGGAGATACTGTTGTTACTGACAATGGCATTTCCAGCTTCAAAAAACTTTCCAGTTCCATGTCAAAAATTTTCAACTCCGGACTGGCTTGTTCATCTTTAACAACGAGCACCGTTCTAATATTTAGCGAAGCACTAGACTGCAAGAGTAAATCTGCTAGAGCTCTGCCTTTGAGTTCTTGTCCAAACCTCGGAATAAATCCGTTAGAAAATCGAGTTCCATCAACGTGCCAGTAATGAAAGGGAATGATGGATAGTACAGGTCTGGGACCAGACATCGACGCGAGTGCAGTAGTACTCATAAAAGTCTCAGCTGCAGCAGACATCAGAAACATGTGTTTAGACTTGAAGCCTTCCATAATGACTGACGTAAACCCAAAGTGTTGACGTGCGTCCAAATGGTAGACTACAGAACGGTTTCTACCTCCTACATAGAGCAGATCGCTTGTAGACAACGCAATCTCCAGTGTCCGGTTAGTGAAATTGTTGCCATCGAGTAGTCGGTGAGGAGTCCAGACGGTACTGCTGTCGTAGAAGAATGTGCCGTTTACGACAATACCGTGAGAATCCGAGTCCCAGGCCAGAGCGACTACTCCGTTTGGTGCCAGGTGACATTGACTCGTCAACAGACACACGACAGAAGCGAAGATTACACTTCGATTGCCGCCAGTTGAGGCCGTCAGCCTCCTATGTCCAAACCTTGTCTCTCTACTTACGTTCTTCATTTGTTTTCAGAGCTTCACGACTGACGTTTTGCGTGTAACTGTTTGATCTCTTTGCTCACCTCGAGAACACCGAAAGCGGCCCCGTTTGAGCCCAGACTTGCCAAAAGCAAAACGCACTAGGTGTCCCAAAAAGGCGTTGTCTCGTATACAAATTATTGGGCAGTCTTCAGAGCCCAAGCACCAGGCACTGCAACACACATGAATAGAAAACAACATAGGTAGGTCACTTGGACAGGTGAACATGTCTCGCGTGCCATTACAGTGCCGCCTGCTTATATCTAGCGTCACACGTTCCATAGATTTGCGGGAATGGCGCATAACTACTTTCTTGTTGTTGTTGCATTGGTGCGTCCTTCTGTTGCCTCCAATTCGGCTTTCCACATACTATAATATGTGCTATGCGCTTGTAGGCACTTTATGAAGTACACAGTGGATGAGTTTGTAGTGAAGAAAAATAATCTAGCAGCAACTCAGGGCTTTATTAATTGCCACTGTCTCTCTAGAGCATCATCCTTCGACACCTTCTGCACATCTAGCTAGATCATTTGAGTAACTAATTCAGGATGCTTATCTACAGAGTCCTGAATTACACTAGTACTGTACTCTAGTAAAACTAGGATGAGTGGAGCGTGGCGCCTCTCTTCACTATTTGGTGACAATTGAGATTTGCGACCAGGCACGGATTCAGCACGTTCTCACCCTCTACATAGCATGCACACGCAACGGGCGGACAGAGAGTGTTATCTGCACAAAACCGTCATTTCGTCTGCGATTATTAGGATGTCACTACGAAGTCACACTTCACTGGATGGACGTAACCTGGGCCAGCATGTTTCCGCGTTGCCCAGAAACCCTCTTTTCTGGGCACTGCTCTTCTAAGTTCAACATGTAATTACACCGCTTTGACTGTCTAGACTGTCGCGATGCAATGTCTAGGCGTAGGAACTTGACGGGGGGCCACGACCCCAATCAGCAGCCTACGGTCACTCTAGATAAAACAGTTCATCGTGAAAACGAGCTCTAAAAAATGAGCAGCTCCAATAATGGCATCCCGATTCCCCCAACCTAATTAGGTGCCCTTCCTTAGGTCCTACGCCTCTGCTGATCGAATGTCTTAATTAAAGGCATTCAACTTTTATAAAGATAATCTACCACGTAAGCACATCTCTACTGCTTCAGCAACACTTTACTAACAGCTAGTTAACGTTGACTTTGTCTGCAAGACTATTAGTTCGTGTGCTCGGTGCTATCATATTATACTATAAATACTCACTGAGGACCTCAGGGGTGGCGGAGCGACTCGCAAGGGCGGCGCATGAAAGGACATCAGAGTAAGTGAACTACAACGGGTGAGCTTCCAGTTGCATTTCCTGTCGGAAAGCGCTTTCTGATGTTCAACTTTAATTAACTTACACTCTCCTCCTAATTAGGCAACAGAAAGCGTTTACACACATCTATGGTTCTGGTGAACACTGTCATAATTAAAATTCAATTTTTTCCGAAATTTCTTCGCAGTTGTTGATCGTCAAGTTGGGGGCTCCTTTTACCCCAGCTCCGCCGCCACTGGAGGTGACCAAATTCAGATCAGTTTCATTGATATTGATGCTAACAGCGCGTAGAATGTTTGTTACACGAGTAATCGAATGGACGACGTTAGATATGGTATTCATAATGTATTCATAATGTAACGCTAACTAGCAAAACACACTTATTAGATCCGAGCATTCAGATCCTCAGATCACATCCACTTACTTGCAAATGGAGTTGACAACAATTTGTGCAACTAATTAATTGTCTTGTGGTTTCATTTCTTGTTTGGCTATTTACAACATTTATTCAGGTCATTTGCTGATCTTACAGCATCTAAAGAAATTATCCTCAGCTTCATTTCAGCAAGAGCAGATTTTAGTAATATTGCGAAGATCATTACAGTATACTTACATAACAACACATCATGTACACATTATTACTCTATTACATTTAGATTAAAAAGCAGATATTGATGAGCTAAGAAAATTTTGTATTGGCCATTAATTACTTTAATAAAATATCAATTAATTAATTAATTGAACAGTTTGCTGTCAATTAAAGGCCAATAATGATGTAGAAGTGTACAAGTAAAGCAAACAAGCAAATAGGAATTTCATTACAGTATATTTACATAACAACACATCATGTACACATTATTACTCTATTACATTTAGATTAAAAGCAGATATTGATGAGCTATAAAATTTTTGTATTGGCCGTTACTTACTTTAATAAATTATCAATTAATTAATTAATCGAACAGTATGTTGTCAATTAAAGGCCAATAATGATGTAGAACTGTACAAGTAAAGCAAACAACAAACAAATAGGAATTGCCCATCAAACAGTAAAATTGTCCAATCAAAAATCAAGTTGGCATATGGTAGTGTAGGCGATTAGTTTAATTAACCTTGATATTTCACAGTCAGTATGGTACAGTAATGACAAGCAGTAATACTCCCTAGTCCAAGGCCATATCTCAACTTCAACAGTAAATTGTAATCATAACTTCCCACAGCTAATCTTCCCAATAAATTCTCCACATATGCAGTAGTACCACATGCAGTATCACAATCAACCAACAACCTCAATGCAAGCATATCCTGATATCTTTCCTGTCATAAAATCCTTTGATGAACACAACCTAACACTAACCCATCTCTAACACTAAACTGTCTCTAACACAACACACTTTTTTAATTCTAAATTCTTCATCCAACTGTAGTTACTATGTGTACATCAGTTCCGCCATGTGTGACATTTCCTTAGGTATGTGCAAATAGTTATCTAGATAGGCAGCTAGCTCATTAACAGACACATTGTTAGGTTGAACGCACTCCTCTCTACAACTCTTCATTCTTGTCACAGATCTCGCAACGCAGCGAGACGAAAGTTTACTGTGGACTGGACGACTGATGTACGGTATGGCACGGCGAGTGAAACACTGTTCACGCTGATCCAACTGGCGGGTCGCGTGACGCGTTGTAGTGTAACATTGTTCTGTCTTTCTCTGTTTCGTTACTGGGGACGTTTTGAGTTTCTCATCCTCAGAAGTTGTAGGAATACTTCTCCACTCATCGCGTATAAACTCGTCCGTCTTGTGACCGTCCCTGTAGACAAGACAGATACCTCGGTACGCAACTAATATGCAACGTCATCATCGGTAACCTATTAAGGCCCCAATATTTTTCAAAATATAAACTCGCCTAACCGTGACTGATCTACAGTAAGTCTTTTAAAGCTTCGTCGTATATCTTCTGTAGGAGAAGACGCCATGTAATCGGGATAACAACAGAATTATATTACATCATATAACGTGCGCTAACACGGCATGCCTCGGAATCTTACACATTGTCCGCGCATCCATATGTACATAAGTGTGCTATGCTACTGTACTCAAACTGGTCTACCATATTACTAAAACGCTACAAACGAGCTATGTTGTATGTCCTAAATAGGAAGACCATAAACGAACCAACTGTTGCTAGAAATACATTACAATACACCTTGGATAAGAAACATACAGCTCAAAAAGAGTCAATTGAGACTTCCCTGACTATTTATAAAATCTGCAATGACCTCTCAATAGCCAATGCGAGATCATAATCATCTTGAGACATACCTACACAACATAACATCTTAGCATACTGTGAATGTCAATTAACACACTGACAGAGACACAGACTCAGTGCATGAGTACAAATATGTTAATTATACCACAAAACAATACACAATGGGTGAATCCTACAATAAGATCGCTATCATATCTCAAACAAGGTATTTGTGCAATACACAGATCTTTGAGGCAGTGCTGACTAGCCACCAGAAGTCTGGCCTGAGACTGGACATCAAGGCCCACAAGTACCATCCGCTGTATGCTGTTCTTGCTGGGCCAAATATCTTGTCCATCCCTAGTCAAAGATCAAGTACTCAAGTTCTATGTCTGTGCCCAACCTGAATTGACTTTGTGACCCAAAGTTCCCAGTGTTTCCACTCACCAAATGTGTCTGATGATGTGAGTGTGTGTCGGACCATGCATGCACAAATGTGCACGTGCCCACACATCTGTGCTCACGCACGCATGCACACACACACACACACACACACACACACACACACACACACATGCACACACACACACACACACACACACACACACACACACACACACACATCACCACCACAACCACCACCCTCACAACCACCAGAGCTAATAATTTCTTTTCAGTATGCAACTTGCAGGTTGAAATCATCACTGTCATCTGATACAACATACAACACTTACGTGTCCTTCGTATAGGTCGTGAAGCATTTGTTGAAGTGTTTACTTGCCTCATTGACTCAAAGTTGATTTTATATCTAAGACAGAATGCTGTAATCAACATACCAACACAGTTGTTGTTCTACTAGATCTGACTCGAATTTGCCATTAACCATTTTGCAAACAGCATTTGGATTTTGACCATATATCTCTTCCAATTTCTTCAGGTTATCTTCTGTATACGTACGCCACTGGCCCTGATTGTCCTGTTTGTATATACACACATTTTATATAATGTATATCTATAAAGAAATTCACTCTCCACCTGCCACTGCCAGCAATACTTTCCTTGATCTTCCACTGGTGGTTTACGTGGAGACGATCCACTAACTGGTGCTTTAGGAGGAGATAAAGATGGCATGATGTTAAAACTTGCAGTCTTTATGACAGCTGATATTCGTGTATGAGACATAGACTGACTGTTGAGCATCATTATTGACATACCAAAATATCAAGAAAAGTGAGGAAACCTAATCAACTTACTTTGCCAACTGCAAGTCATATTTTCCATCCTTTCCATTCCTGTAATGTCCTCTAGTTCCACCTGGCCATCGAACCTGTCGACAGCTCAAGTTAGACTACAAGCACACATTATGAATGGATGACAATATAAAGACATTATAATAGTCAAACTCTAAAGTGAATACATGAGACCTCTAGATATGTAATTCGCTACAAAACCGTATCATACTTCATCAGCAAGTAACCTAATAGACTATTGGCAAACTAAGTCAACAATTTCAATGGACACAAAAACAGAAGTGTAGATCAATAAATTAACAAACTGTTGGCATGTACACTCACTCTGACAGACTTGCTACTACGCTCCACACGATATACAACACCAACTTGGCCTTGTCCACCATCCTGTGTGCCCCACTGCCAGTCTCTGCCTAAATTGTATTGGATCAAAAACATAACAAGTCCCAATGCTTGTCACAACAAGTATCATAAATACATTACCTCTTACAACCATACATCCTGGTTTCACTTCAGCAATACTGGCCACAACTCGAGGTTCATCAACAATCTGACCAAAAACACATTTACAAACTATAAAACCATTATCATGTAAATACTATTAGAAATATGATTAAACAGTTCCCTGCTACATGTTTGTTAGTAACTTAATTAAGAAGCTACTCTTCTCAACTCAACAGACACAACAGACCCCTGATGCATCTTTGCATATTTCGAAAACCAAGGAAAGTCAAAGAACACGTCAGCCTTACATAAAAGTATGCCATTAGCTGATCATTCCTTGGTTTTAATAGAAAATACAACCCACAGTTTAAGAAAGTAATCCATAGACTGAAAATAAGGCAAAAGTGTTAGTTGTTAACTTTCACACAAGCAGCAGCAAGTTTCAAACATAGTGAAACCATTACATCCATCAAGTTCTATGTAATTAAAATATTACAATTTCTTAATAACCACATGTATACATGCTTCTCGCAACTGTTGTACATCAGCAAAGTAGAGTTCCAATTAAGAGAAAAAATTTCACCTTCCCAACTCTTCCACTACCAACAAGAATATCACTTGCACTGCATGTATGTTTAATTGTGAATGTCAACAAACAGAAAAGACAACAGCACTAGCCACCTTAACACGTACATCTATAGACTACACTCACTTTCAAGTCATAACATCCTTCTGCTCCCATTCTGTAGTGATTTTCATGCCCAGAGTCCCATTCCACTTCAACGACTCCTGTCCATCAAGTGTAGAAAAAGTGCTACATTAATAATTACAGTCTCTCACACTATAACTATCACCTCTTCTGTCATGTTTAATGACTGTTCCACACATGTTGTTGCCCTGACTACCCCATTTCCAGTTTCGACCTCGTCGAACACGAGAACCATGTGGTGGCAGTCCATCAATAAACTAAGTTAAGGACAAAAAAACAATTATTGAATTTGATATATGCTGTTGCTGCAGTAATTAACAAGATTTGTAAAACAAGTCGAGATGTGCTAATTTCTGTCCTCAATAAGGTCTAACAGCTCACATGCACTATGCTTACAGTAATGCCTCAATAGACCAACCAAGGGACAGACGGACAACTGGAATGCAGGGCATGCACATATCGCTAGACTGTTACTTAGTGTGACAGTTAATGTCATGATGTCTTTGTATGCTTTCAAGAGGTATACCCAATAGAGATATAAGATGTTGACAATCACACTTGCCAGTCAATGTGTTCAGCCCCCTTCTCATACTGTACATCTGTCATTAGATTCAATGTGGATAACAGCTCAGGGTTTAGCACTTTAGTGCTTCTTCATTTTTCTATGAGGTATGAGTCAGGAGACTTTGTAAAAGCCACAAGAGCATACTCAAATGAGGCTTGATCGTCTCCAGCCTGCATGGAAAATTTGTCACTCCCCCCTCAAATGCTCCCATCGAAAGCATCATTTCGCATTTGGTCGTATGTGGCAACTACAAACAATGGACAAACAGCCAATTACAAACTGCCAACATTCAATAGAGAGCTTATCACCAAAACATTCCAAGAAATGTTTAAAAGTCACAATGACCTTGATGGAAATATGCAATTGAAACATTTCTGTTTGCAACAGCCAAAGCAAGCAATCATTTTCCTAGTTTACTAAAATTATACGAGAGCTAATAGCTAACTACACAACCAAAGCAACATCCATGTCCTGAATATGTTGAATCTTGCCATTTGACGACAACAGACAAGTTTAGCAGTGTTAAAAAACTGTAGTCACAACAACATGACTTCGCATGATTTTAGAAAGACTTTACAAGAAGTGAACTTCAAAGCAAATCAGTGCCTAAATACTTTGTTCAACGCAATCGTGGTTCTTCAGAGGGCACACAACAATAGAAACGAGACAGAAATCACAGGCTTCAATTATGGGTGAAAATGAATTTCCAATTTCTGTTTGCTTCAACCGCATTAATCTTAGAAGATATTTGACTAGTCTCGCGTAGCTGGACCCTTCCCTGCACCCTTCCGGCGGGAAAGGGTCTGGGGTATTCCTTTTATAGGTTTCTTCTGCCGCCGTCATCATCCAACCGCATTCCAGTGGGGTAAAGAGGTGTTTAAACGGTCTTCGGTGGGCTATCAAAATTTATAATGAACACGACAACACGCGTGTAGCAGATGTCATATTGTGATGCCATAGTTGTTTTAGCGTTCCGATAACAACAACACCTGCAGCAGTGAAACTCACAGTTTGCGCTCCACGTTCGTCTGAGCAACAGACGAGCAGGCGTAGCTAAAAAACTGACGTTAGTGAGGTATGAGTGCAGTTGGAATGAGCAATTAATTGCACAGATGCATGCATGCTCGTTGTCGTCGTCACATTCCAATTGCATTCACACCTCACTAACGGTGATTTTTCAGCTATGCCTGCTCGCCTTTTGCTCAGAAGCGTAAACTGCGAGTCTCACTGCTGCAGGTGTTGTTGTTATCAGAATGCTAAAACAACTACAACATCATGATATGACATTTGCTAGATGCGTGTTGTCATGTTTATTATGAATATTGATAGCCTACCAAAGACCGTTTAAACACCTCTTTACCCCACTGCAATGCAGTGGGATAATGATAGTGGCAAACAAACCTATATAAAGCATTTCCTCATACCCTTTCTCGCCGGAAGGATGTAGCGGGAAGGGTCTACCTACGCAAGACTTGTAGTATTTCACATCTTACTGCCATTCTAAATGACTAAGAAAATATAAAAAATTTAAATGGTTATACATACTGTCAATACTTGGTTGTCTGCTAGTGGTCGTGTCAAATAACTGTAAGGTATATCAGAGTCCAAGATCCACACCCTAACCATGCAATGTCTTCTAATTAATCACAAAGCCAATCATGCCACAAATCAGTGAAGTGCTGTTAGTGTTACAAAAGAAATTATAAAATGGGCTTTACCAGCTCTTGTTATAAATATAAAACTAGTAAGTTTTAAGGGCGTGTGTGCACGAGTGTGTGTGTGCACGAGTGTGTGTGTGCACGAGTGTGTGTGTGTGTGTGTGTGTGTGTGTGTGTGTGTGTGCGCGCGCGCGCATGCGCGTTCGCTCGCACATGCACCTACATGCCCACAAGTACCATTACAAGGGGGCTATGTATACATGTACATAAATTAATACAATTAGCATGTGTCGTTAGATAGTCCTGAGCCATTATTGTGAAAGGCTACTACTCACTACTCACCGGATCATCACCTCCAGACGCACCAGCTTCAACAATGGCCTCCAAGCAAAGCATCGCAAAAAGAAGCTGCATCAAACCATCCTGTAACCAAACCAAATCAATAGCAACAAATTTCTTCACATATTATGCAAGCAAACTAAGATGATCCAAAAGAATTCTAGCAACCAATTTTCAAGATATTACTTGTACTCGATAGTTTAATCCTTTTTGTCCTTCCTTGCACTGCCATTTGGACAGTATGTACTAACATGCTTTCTAAGTTACTTCTACTGGTAACAAAGCATGTGTAGTACTTACAAGTTCAGCATCTTCAACAGCTTCTCCCAGCTCCCTGAAGAAAGCCATCAATGCCATTCGTGATCTTAGCTGATCAAGATCTAATGTAGACAAAAATTGTAATACCAGTATTTCACCATTCTTATCAAACACATAGCAAACGTCATGTCAAAACTAACCCTATGTTGTACACTGCTATCTTATAACCATACAGCGGCGTAGCTATGACGGATTTGGGTGGCACAGGCCTCCCCACAATTTGTCTATATCGACATCAACTTGTAATACGGTTACGATTGCTCGGGTGTAGTATGCCACTGGATCAATGTTTCCTAAAGTGCATGTGGACAGTGGTTGCAGTGGGATCTAGACAAGATGCTAACAACAGTAGGATCTAAGTCAAAGATGTTCTATACTAGTGTTGTTATACACACGATGGTATGTCAACCGATTTCGATGACAGCTCATCAATAAATACATACATACATGCATACATTCAAGTATGCACAAAGGTTACATGTTTTCTGTTTGTATTGAAAGAGCACTTAATTAAGACTAGACTCAGTAAAACGTTTACATTGTAATCATACATACATCAATTTTTTTTATTAATTAAGAGATATCATTGCCACATTAACATATAGTTATAACTCCTTTTTTCCTTCTGTAAGTGGTCTCCAGTAGCTATTAATTAATGTCTTGATTTTCTGTCTTCCCATCATCTGTATTTTCATCCTCATGGTATGCCTAAATGTAGCCACTCAACCTTTTGTTGGGAGTAAAGTGGCAAAGAATACCGTCAGGCTTGGCGGTTTTGCAATCAGAAGGTGTAAAGAACTAACATCTAACAATATCGTCCCATGTAAATACACACTTACACAAATAAGTACGTAGATACATAATTAACTGCAGTCAAGCTATCAATCTTCAAATGTAAACATGCTCAGTGCCCCTCAATCACAGAATGCTGGGTATGCCACTGAACTCAGATGTCTACTTGATCCTAACAGTATATCTATTCTAAAATATTACTCTGACAGCACCTAAAATAAAGTTTAAGATAGATTAACTTAATAAAAACCTTGATGATCCTTAATTAATTAAGAGCGTTCCACCATAGAGCAATGATAGAATGTAGAAATTGCTTACATTTTTTGCACGTATCATTTGCCTTGTCATGGCTCTCCTTCTCTACTGTTTTGAACCAAAATGTGACTGAAAACAGTTTGACTTTAAAAACTCTACGCTGAACTAGAATCAGACACAGAGACAGCTATATGCCCGGAAGTATGACGCAGTGGAAAGGGGTCTCGCTACACGAGACTAACTTCAAGCTCTGTTCTTGTTGGTAGAAACAAATGCAATAGTGAAAGATCCACGAGAATGATACTGTGATACATCATCCAATATTGTTCCAGGTGACATGGCCGAATTAAAAGATCAACCGAGCTTTATTAAGAGAAAAACACTAATAAATTGAAAGCAGTTAGTACTATCACTTGTATTGTATCGTTGTGACAGTTCCCTTAAAGCACAACTGATATCAACAGAAAATTTGAAAGTCCTTTCATTCGCTTATACAATACAGTGTACTTAATGTAAACATAATTTCCCAGTTTTCTATTCCATATGTCTTTAGGTCTGTTAGCTTAGTTTAATTTCTACAGTAACAGCAACTTACTAATTATGCAAACATACATAACGTACCTGATGCAAACTTGGCAGCAAATCTGATTAACAAAACCTTTAAAATATTCTGTCAATAACAGCCACAATAGACGTGAATCAAGTTCTAACCTGCTTCCTAAAAAACGAGCTCAGTTCAGCAACATTCTCAACAATGACAAACATTCCTTTTGTCATTTTGGCAATCGCATCAAGCAGTGATGGATCACAGTCACCACATCCCACACAAGCAATCGGTACTGGGTGAGGCAAACCACACTCACGCCATCCCGATGGACTGAATGCTTTAGCTGCTGCAATAACTTTCACACGAGCCTATACAAAAAAGCAAGAGCCCTAAATCTATAACATTCAATTATTACTGATATACCATATTGTTATAAACTGCTGCATACTGTTTTAGATTTTTGACAAACAATGAGTTCACCATTCTTAGCCATACACTGAGCATCAACAGCCAGAGCATAACATTTCAACACAATACATTACCATTGTAGCTGCATTCACAAAATCAATGCAACTATTAAAAGGTTTGAGAAGGTGAGTCGGAATTTAAAGCAAAGTAAACTGCTTACTACTTGCCATTATATCAGGCGATTGAAGAACCAATTTCAATCATTTCAAGGCATTTTCAATCATTCCTCCTTTAAGGATTTTATGTTCAACTTTGGCCCAAAAATGTAGAGAGTCTGTCTGGATATGGAGATTACCAAACTTCAGCTGAGACTGAGTGGCATGGGCTGAAAGACTGTTAGAAGGAAAGTGCTTGCTGAACCAAGACTGCAACAAGGAATATCATCTCTTTAGGAAGAATTTTGCACACAGCAAATGAGAATTCCACAACATTTTAGGGAATATTGAAATAGTGTTGCTGTTCCCAATAGACAAAACAAGTGTGGAAGAAATTCCCAATAATGGGAAGGGTCAAGAGTGACTAAAATCTCAACTAAACCCTAGCTTCAACTCTCAATGACTGCTAACTGCACAATCATCAAGCAGTATTACAATGAAAGCATTTGTACCAAACAGTGCCATTAGGTTATAGTGGCAGTCAAGTAATCAGCATAGAAGACGTTCGGATGCGTATCTTCATGGTCCTCACCAAAGAAGACAACGTTCTTTAGAAGATGTTAACACCACAACTAACACTGAGAGTGACTAGACTAGACTAAACTAGCTGAACAGAAGTCAACAAGTCATCATCAGGTTAGATTGGATTACGGGTAAATTTTATAGCGAACAAGACTATCCTAAAATTAGATTTTTCTTGCAGATTAACTGTCACTAGGGTTGAAGACAAGCAAGGGAAAGTAAGAATTACTGTAAATCAACAATATTTTGTAAGCATCTAACTTCCATAAATTTCATAAGCGATCTCAGATTTTTTACTAAAGTTAAATGCTTACTAATATCTGTCAATCTACATTTTTAGCGACACTTTGCATAGTGTAATAATCATCACGTGTCACCCCTGCCAGGCAGACTGACACCTAGAGCTGGTGAAACAGGACACATGCCTAGGCAATAGCAGATACTTACACATGATGCTGTGGTATTGACATGTCCGTACCTGGACACCTGGTGAGATACTGCTTAGCAGATACTTACGCATGGTGCTGTGATTTCTATTCTGCTGATTTGAAAAGTGGCTATGTTCATCAACACTTACGAAAGTTGGCTGCTTACGAAATGGCAAATTTGGACATTTACAAAAGTTTTCCGCTTACGAAATTTGCCGATTTACAGTATGTAACTTGTCCAGTGGGCAAGCTGTCTTCCTCCTATATTTCAAACCTGGAAGTCCATGCAAATTACAATGCACATTCTTCATCCCTAGCCTCATACCCAGACCCTCTTGCCCGCTCACCAAAGAGGGCCCGGTACCCGTTCTTTTCGCATGTGCACATAAATTACCATGAAATCAGGGTAATGCGTGCAAAATGGCAGCGAAACAGCTTCCGTGTTCAGTAGTGACTCGCCTTTCTCAGCGGCCGTACTGTACACATGTTCAAAGGCCTAGGAGCCAGTGTGCGCTTAGCTAGAAAGTGATTCTTCACGTGCACGGCACTGTAAAGGTGATGCATCATCTCTGGTGATGTTTTTGTCCGCTTTCTTCAACTTAGATGCCAGTCTTGGTTGTCATGTGCCTGCACCCTCAATTCTGCTGCAGCTCAAATGCACCGAGCACCGTGCTGGCAGGTCTGTGTGGAAGACCATTTGTCGTACAGATAGACACCAAAAATAGGCTGCAACTTCTGCTGCAGTCCTTCTGAGTAAACAATCACTGTAAACAGCCTGACTGCAGTACGAGTAGACATCAATGAACAACAAACTCGACACTCCAAACAGCTGCCACAAAAATAAGGTCTAAAATCGTCTAGTTAGATCATTTGACCTTGGGTCTAGGTCTATGGCTTCATCCACTACTGATGCACGAAAGCTGTTTTGCTGTGCTGTTCGTTGCACGTGACATTATCAGCTCGAGATTCTAAACAACATGGGTTCTGCATGCGTGTATACCTTACCTCAATTTCGAAGTAATTTATGCATGTATGCACAAACAACGTGTACCAGGCCCTCTCCTCCGGGCCTGGGTACAACACTAGCTTCACTCCATATAAAACACATAACAGTACATAATAGTACAAAATAAACAAACAAAAAATTAGATGCAAGAGCAAGTAGAAAACAAACAAAAAGAGAAAATAGAGTCCATACCTCATCAGTCTCGCCCTTCTCATCTGTTGGCAATCCATCAGTCATTAGTATAACTCTTGGGGTGAGTGGTCGGCCACACACTTTGACAACACCACCTACATACGCATGTTTTATCCAACTACTCAATCTCACAATAACAATAAATACTATTCTACAATCAACTAGACAAACCGTTTGTTATAATTTCCTTCAATGATTCCATCAGACCATCAAACATTGGAGTTCGACCTCCTGGTTTTAAAGAGTCTATAACAACAGTTATCCTCAATTACAAAAGGTTGACTAAATCACACTTACTATAATCTCACCAATAGCTCTACGACACTTGTTGTAATCATTCGTCAAACTCTGTACAACCCTTGCCTTTTCCCCAAACTCCACAACTGCAATGTTCTCCTAAAAATACACATAAACGCTAAATCAACCATGTTGTATCAAAATCACATACTGCAGTTCATTCTCAAAATCTACAAGATATACTGTATCCACTCTTGTATCATCCCATTATCCATTAAGCCACCATCCCAACTTTGACCCAGCAGCTGACATTTTTGGTGCTCCTAAGCTCCACTTAATTAATAGGTTTACTTGAGTTAGCGCATAGTTTTGGACATTATTCAGCATTTGAGAATTGAGTTGACAGTCATGCCAAGAAAATTTGCTCTTTTTACAGTAGAAAAGAAGTGCCTCATCATAAAAATGGCATCGTCAACATGGCTCAGTAGTGTCAAGGACAGCAGCAAGTAAGGTGTCGGTTGAACATTACATCCCTGATAACATCTTGATTACCCCTTCTAAAAGCGGTTGGATGACACATAAAACCATGATGTACTCGATGAGCAGGATTTGGGGCAGTACAAAAGATAATGTGTGCCACCTACTTGTTGTTGATGAAGTACAAAGTTCACAAATGCAATTAAGTCTGAGCAGACGCTGCAAGTAAGAACACTGACCTTATGTACAGCAAACTTGAGTTGAAGTAATTAGTCAAACACTTCCGCCAATTAACACCTAAAGTTGTCATATCTTCCAGCAAGGCCCCATCTCATACTTCACAGACTAAGCTGATGTGCCATGGAGAGTGGGATGATACAAGAGTAGCTATGGTAGTACAATGAGCAACTAATATATATCAACAGTCATGAAACAACTAGTAAACTCAATCAGCATTTCTACCCATATACCCGTGGACAAGACTCAAGCTGAAAAAGGTTTACAACATAATCAGTTCATCTGGTATTTATTAATCTACCAATCACATGTAATGTTGGAGACCTTGTGTCATGTGTTTGTACTGTTGGGAACATCACTGAAGTTTCATTTCATGTACATATACAATCTACCTGTTTCCTAGTAAACATGACAAATAAACACAGACACAGACAAAGTTCTTAATATCTTCCATCACACACAAACATATAATCATGTGTAGTTATGCCCCTCCAAAACTCCAAAATGGGCGATTGTGGCATAGATAAAGTCAGCAGTGCATATTAATTAATACCCATGATGAAGTCTCACTGTGAATCCACAACGAGTCGCCGCGAATTCACTATGAAAATTCACAATGCACAAATCTGCTGTGAATCGCTGCAGATTCACTGCGGATTCACCATGGATGCGCTGTAACTCGTCGTGGATCCAATGCAATTTGCTGCGAAATGGCGACCAAACTTTGTGCGAATTCACCGCGAGACTTTCTCATAGAAACAGCTAGCTTTATGACAACCACAAATTTATTGTAGAATCAAATAATTGTCAGTATTCACTAACACGTTGCCTCAAATTACTACAACTAATTTTACAAATAGCATGTTACAAAATAGAATTCTGATCCAATATCCAGACTCATAAATGATATTTGGGGGCGGAGCTTCTACAGCATGCGCAACCTCGAGGGTAACACGCACCTTTCGCAGATCTCGCTGTACACAAAGTCAACGTTTCCGGCTCTGCTTCTGAACCGTAGATCATCTTGCCGTTGACTAGACTTTGTAAGTAAGTTCACTACTTACCATTTCATGCATCTTGTGAGAGACTTTGCCTGCGTAGAGATGCGTAGGAAGCCATTTCTTGAGTACGGCTTCTCGAGGGTAAGAGACTGCTGTTCACGCTGAAGACGCCTGATTCACACTCTGAACAGATACACGTGGAGTGGAAAGACAGACTACTCATTGCCTAGCGATGGAAGTTTTATCAGGTGAAGATTTTGCGGTAGGGGAACCCATTCTGGACGCACTGTGTGGCTGAATAGGACTGCTTGTTTCCCCCATCTAGCATTCTGGAACTGTGGAACTGTGTATCTTGTCGAACTAGAGTCTGCAAAAATTTGTCTGGCCTATTCAACCCTACATGGAAGGCGGTGAGCTCATGAGCTTACATCACTTGATACCATGGCCTGATTTTTTGTTTGCTATACAGAGTAATAGTCTTGGCTAATGGTTCAATCCAACTCCACACTGTATCAAGCACATTTCTCAACACAAAACTTGTAAAACTTGAATTTATCGTTTGGCAGTGTGTTCATCGAGCGATTCCTTGCAACTCAGACTTTGCAGATGCAAGGTCTTACTCGAAAACTCTAATCTTGTTTTCAAGTTCTACTATTTCATTTACTTGCTGTTCAATTATCCGACGTAAACCATCAGCTTCAGTCTCATTGACATTTTTGACAATCAACATCTTCACTTCTCTAGGATCACTAGACTATATACATATCTTGATCAACTGCACCTGCGGATGAGGTAGAACAGCCTCTGCTTTCTGATTTAGACATTACAGCTATGAAATAGCTAGTGTGTGTGTGTTGTGTTACTTTAGACATAACTGTTGCTGGGACTTGTAAGCTGGCAGTGCTAATAAATAGACTGTAGTGTACGTGTACTGTACTGTGTTCCGCATCAGTACCTATTGAGTACAAGTTATCACAGTAACATCTTCGACTTGGCCAATCACATATATACAGAAGCAAGTCAGACTGCCCAGAAACAACGCAAAACGTCCTACATGTCTGGTTACCCCAAATGGGTTCCCAGGTGGCATGATTTCACTCGCTAAACTAATCTATCACTAGACAATGAGTAGTTTGTGCTTCCACTCCACGTATATCTGTTCAGAGTGTGAATCAGATGACTTCAGCTTAAACAGTAGTCTCTTACCCTCGAGAAGCCGTACTCAAGAAATGGCTTCCTACGTGTCTCTACGCAAGCAAAGTCTCTCACAAGATGCACGAAATGGTAAGTAGTGAACTTACTTACAAAGCCTAGTCAACGGCAAGATGATCCACGGTCCAGAAGCACACCCGGAAACGTGGACTTTGTGTACAGCGAGATCGGAGAAGGTGCGTGTTACACTCGAGGTTGCGCATGCTCTAGAAGCTCCGCCCCCAAATATCGTCTATTGATGGCAGCACTGCCTACATTATGTATGCATGACATGCCCATGCAACACACTAACCATTGTTATCTTTACAATAAGATCACTCTGATCAAATCTCCTATTCCACTATCTGATCTGTCTTACAGTTGCCTACATAGATGTGATTCTCTAACAAATGCCACAGCTAAGCAATGTCAACATAACATAAGCTGTGCTTTGCAATAGTGATCAATAATTTGCTGCATGTCCGACATTACCCAAGCACGACAAAGTTGCATTAAATGTACATGTAGGCACACATACACACACATACATAGCCATGCTCTTTTGTTTCTACACCGGGAATTTGGTAAAAGTACTTTAGTGAAACTACCGATAGTAATGTTTTGTTTACACCGCTAAAAAGCGTTAGTATGTCACGTGCGTCTCCTGCTTATCCTGGCTTTTCCAAAACATCCTGGTATTTTCCGTGTCTCCCGGGTCGAAATAGTTTGTCTGACGAATGAAAGGCAGTCATTACAGATTTCAGCAATGTTTGCAGTGTGTCTGAAGCTAATGGTAAAATCATAATCAGTCTCTAACCTCCATCTTTGCTCACAAGCGCATGCGCTGCAAGTGAGCTGGTCCCGTGCAGTTGTAAAGGAGATCTAAAGCTAGTCGCTACCACCTTTAGAATCACTTTAGCCTAACGATTGTTAGTGGCAGTATAAACATTTTCTAATGACGTTCTAAAGCCCTTCTAAAGACAAAGTAAAGTTGATTAGCTCTGTAAAAACAGCCTTACGCCCAGTTCACAGTACGATGCTAGCACAAGCGTCCTGTGAGCATCCTGGACCCTGACGATGAGCGAGCATCAGCGTCACACTGTGAACATGTCAGCATCCGCGACTCTCGCAAGACGCCCTCCTAGCGTCCACAATGCTGGAGTAGAGAAAAGTTCTAATCAAGCGTCCTAGCTGGAAGTGACCCAGTGTCCGATGACATCACCTGCTCATTTTCAACCAATCGAAAGTCAGTCAGAGCAACTGGACGTATCCAGGATATTCTATATGTTCACATGGCATAGATGGAAGTTTCATTGAGTGTGTGTGTGTGTGTGTGTGTGTGTGTGTGTGTGTGTGTGTGTGTGTGTGTGTGTGTGTGTGTGTGTGTGTGTGTGTGTGTGTGTGTGTGTGTGTGTGTGTAATTTTCCTTGCGTTTGGCCAGTCCAGTCAAAGGACTACAAGAACCTAAGGATGAAAGAAAACGCTTGAGACTATGTAGCCTCAAACTTCCAGACCAGAGAGAGCGTGCAGCGTGCGAACTCTAGTCTAGACCAGAACGGTACTAAAATGATTTCGGAAATAGCCTTCTAAGCCAATCAGTGTCTTAGAACCGAAATGTCGGTTGTAAATTCTGATTGGTTTAGCAATAATTGGGTATGCTAAGTGCACTAACGCTGATTGTGCGTGTGTGAAATCCTCACGGGTGGCTAAGTGCATGCCAGAGCCGTGATAAAGACTCTGGTGCACGCACACATCTTAGTTTAGTTTCAGCTTCAGTTCTTCAATATTTTCAAGCTTGCGGTGACAGGACATGCACAGCAGCGTTGCTAGGCCATCACCTTTGGCAACTGGTCGAGTGGTAGTCTCACTAGTCGAGCAGTTAGACTAGCTAGCAGTCTGCCGAAGAATCAAAGAGTCATCGTTTCATGCTGTCCACCAAGGTATCGCCGCAAACACGGCAGACGTCTCTCTTTTTGTCCGTGAGATCTCATGGCATTTATAAATAATATGTTGATCTAGGTAAACCGATCCTACGCTGTTAGACTATCATTTAGAATCACTTGTGATAAGTACTTCCGAAATCATTGTAGTATCGTTGTGGTCAAGACTAGAGTTCGCGCTTCGTGTGCTCTCTGGTCTGGAAGTTCGAGCCTAGAGACTACGGTGCAGCAGCAACAAAAGCAAAACGTCGGCGTCCATGTCTGTCGCAAGTACATTGTACACACGTGCTTACTTTGCAGTGCCAGACCACTGTCACAGTGTGTTCTTTGTGCAATGGACGCTCGTCAGATGCAATACTGTGTGAATGGTACAGTGCCAGCGTCTTCGCTGACGCTCCTGTGAAAGTCCTTGTCAGCGTCCAGGACACTCACAAGACACCAGCGTCATACTGTGAACCAGGATTATGTCACATTCTTTCTCAAGTCACGTGACTTATACAAATCTCCTACTCAGTAACTGTATGACTGAAAATTGTAGGTTCAACTTCTCCCAAATCCAATGCAAACAAGGTAACAAAATTTTCCCCTTAGCAATCTGATGACATAGCACGTTGTGTTTAGGTCATCATTTTCAATGACGTCATGACACCGTAAATTTAGCAAAAAAAGTACATTTTACACAAAAGATCGCACTGCCATGCACCTACACAGATTAGACTACCTTTAAGTTTGATTCTCTTGCCGTCTCTTGAACACCGTCAAGAAAGACCTTGCAAGCTCTCTGAAGCTCCCGCATTCCTCGACCAGCCATCGAGCCCGAAGTATCAAGAAGCAGCACAGTGTCTAAAGGCATGGTGGCAGGTACAGCGCAGCGCTTCTAGTACGAGCAGAACACTGGAGTCGTAGTATGTATTTCCGGGTAGAATTGCTGCAGAAATAAAACCCTTTACCATACCGACAACCATACAGAAACGTTTGCAAAATACGTCGTACTTGCACTACGTGATTCGACAAAGAAAAGTAAAGAATAGACGATTTGCAGGAGTTCTTCCAGTACACGATACCCTATTGGTTCCCACGTCACACCCACTCTTACCCTCGGAGCACAGACTCTTACTAGTAGTCTACGCAAATTATTTTTTGGGTCCACTTCACACACATCCCGGATATATAGCCCGGATAAGATTAACTTGCACGTGCACAAAAGACCATTCTCACGTGCACAAATGGCTAGTAGTTCGAAATGTGAGGTGTTATGCTGACAGATCGTGAGAATTGCGCTTTCTCTGCAATCAGTTACCACACTGAGTAAGCAACAGTGGCTAGTGAAAGGAGAGCCCCAATATGGGGAATGTTGGTTGCTACAAACCGTTTTTTTTGCAGAAATCGACTTTCTCGAGAAACAATTGACTCCAGAAAAAGCTCTTCGTGATGCAACTATCATACAAGACGGCAGAGGTTTGTACATTTTGCTAGATAATTGATATTAGTTAATTAAGTAATTATTAATTTATTAGAATACAGTATTTAGTAACATTAAAGCACAATTTATGTATTTATGGTAGTATTTTTTAACCTTAAATGTGATTTAATAAATAGTAATTTATAATTTATATATATATATATATATTTTAGAGAGAGAAATAATATATTTTATAACAAACTACTAACAGACAAAACCGGCAAATCCCAAGCAATTATATCAGCATCTAACATTAATCTACTTTGTATCATGCGAGCATTAAAGTTACACAAATTAACAGACAGTTGTTGCATTACATTATATATATGGATAATGTGTGTTAAATACCCACGTAGGTGGGTTTATATAAATATATGTATTTCTAAATGTATATATATATATATATATATATATATATATATATATATATATATATATATATATATATGTATACTAGTAACTATTGCAGAAGAACCCGTTTTAATTAATCATGTACTCTGCTGTTACTGCAATTAATTTGTTTGCATAAGAAATGTATGGCAAACAGGTAGGATCACAGGAAGCTGTTGATCTGCACCATGGACAGTCTGTTGCCACAGAACACAGTTTTTCATTAGCCTTAAATAGAAGCAATCCATGATCCATTTTAACATAAAACAGGAATAACTTGTTCTGAACACTCATTCTGAAAACTCTAACTACAATCTGTTCCTCTCTATAGATCAAGGAATATGAACAATCCAGGACATTTGTTGTTGTGAATTCAGTTAATATGTAGTGGTGAGCTAATATTTAGTGGTGGAAGTTTTGATTGATGTCTACAGTCAATGTTATTAATTAAATTTATATCGTAAATGTCGATTGATTATTGCAGTTAATATTTATTGATTTAATACATTTCATATTTCTTTGATTAATTAACACAGTCAATATTGTAAATAGAGTCAACGTAACTTCTTTATTCTGGTTGTTGCAGATTCTAGATGAGTAACCTGGATAACTTCCATTGTTGCACCTGCCAGAAGACGAATTACATGTGTGGTTTAGGCATAATTCACCTATGTTTCGATTAATTAACATTTTCTGGATCTCGATAAGGTACTTGCATGCAATGTCTCAGTTGTATGTACTGCACTTGTAAGTCAAAGAAGGTTTGAATTTTTAGTTCATCTTTCGAGGTTCTCCACAGACTTACACAGAAAGTGCCTTTTCTTCAGGGAGCTGCCATGACCAGTTTTCTGAAGAAATGAGTGCAACTAAGTTTGTATAGCTGCATTGCATTTTGACTTGTAGTGCTTTTAGCTATTGTACTTTGTACATTTGATAGATTATTTGCAGGATCTTTTGGGAGACCAGCCATGCTGAAAGAGATTTCTGAATAAATTTGCAACATGATGGTGTATCTATTTATATCTATAATGCTCACTTAAACGATCTGCCATTCATTGTGTCCCTGGCTGTTAGCTTGGGAGTTGCTCTCAGATAGGGCTCCATATATGAGGGCTAGCTGTTACAGTAATTCTGGTTTCAAAACTTGATAAATACCAAAGGGCAGTGTTTCTTTACTATGATGAGATGGAGCAGTTGATGATGCGTATTCACAGTATCTTATACCATGCTCAAATTGACCACAAATAGAACTACGTATATACAAGCACAAAACATTATCATGTTACTTTGAGTCTTTCTTCAACATCTAGAGCGTACACTGTTATATCCAACTGGTAATGACTATAACTGGTTAAGATTGAGTTATGCGTATACAGCATTGTAAACTGGTAAACAAACGTCATAAATCTGGTAAGAAATGTCACAGCAGTCGCTAGATTTTGCTAGAGAGTACTTTGACATGTCATTCCCCGATCCACCTTCCAATATTCTTCACACATCCTATACACACAATGCAAAATATTAAGCATCTCATTCTTCAGGTAAATTTTTGAATCTCTCTACGCATTGTAGTGTTCTGTCTAAGTGACTAGATGATTTTAGTTAGCATTTCATGTCCCATTTAATTATGAGATTGTACATTACATGAACTAGTTACTTGTAATCACATGTACCACACATCCTTGCTAAGTACCTATAGCTAAAGCATGCTTCTTTTAAAGTGTGCCTACACTATCTTGTTTAGACAGTGTAGATATTAACCAACATGCATGAGAATTTGTTCCTGTCCAGAATACCACAAATTATATTAGCTCACCACTAGTCATGTTAACTGAATTCACAACTACAAATGTCGATTAGTAATACTCTGCCACCTAACTGCAGTAAAGTAATAAAAATACTTTGAGTTGAACAAGTTTGTTCCTTAATTTAATGTCCATACTCCTGTCTAAGTGGTGTCCTCCCACAGGTTATTCAAGAAGACAAGTGGTTCAACAAAGTCTGTCACATTCCTGACACTTTGAATCTTGAACTCTTGACCTGAGCAAGATACAGCAATTTCAACAAATTCTGTCAGACAAGCCAGCCTCTGCTGTGGCATTCGGTGACGTGACTACAGTAGCTACCAAATGCCTAGACTGGCATGTGACAGATGGTTACCTGATACACTGCTTGAAGGTATGGCACCGCTTCTCAATTGCTCATCACAAGATTGTCTTTGCCTTGTGCTATCCAAAGTTTGCTAATTCACGTTGAACACATCCATAGCATTAGCTCTGAACAACAGAAAGAAGATTAGACTTATATTCCTGATTGTCAATGTACAAATTGATGCCTTAACTGGATCTTCTGTTGCATTAAATACATTGATGAGTGGGAATCATTGGATAGTGGTTGCTTTAGATTCGAATTCAAAAGCTTCCTTCTATGGTGACCCATTGGGATATCCAGTTCCTACCAACTTGTTGGTAGAACTAATACAAACACTGGACTATGTAAGCACTGCCTTAGGTGAAAGAGTGGATATTCACGATTTGATTCCTATGCATAGGCCGACATTTGAAAAGATGGAAAACACGCATGATCAAGGCATTGCAAAAAAATTTCCCAATACAAACATGTTCTTCTCTTTGTGGGGTTATTGCCTTTGTTTTTGTGGCAGTTGTAGCATTTTCTCCAGAGAATCTGTGGGCACACATCTGTTCACCACACCTGTCCTTCTATGTGACAAAGCAAAACTCAAACTTTACCTTCAACCAGGGTTCTCCCCAGGATTTCAGGAAAGTGTAGCGCTAGCCCTTCCCTAAGACCACGCCCATCCAATAACGTCACGACAAAGTCCCAATTGCAATACTGATCTATTATCAATATATTAGACTTGCTGCTGAAAATCGTCTATACTAGTTGTTGTTTACAGGCTGTCAGCTATCAGTAACCCATTAGTTGGAAGAGTACGAATTTAGCACGGAAAGCTGTTGAAGTCAAGATATTGCTTTGACTTGCAACCATGCATTGACAAACCTGTTAACTAGTCTACTAAGTAGCAGTGCACGCTTGCTAGATACACAATGTGACACAATTGAATGCATAAACACAATGACATACTATTTATTCGTAATCATTGCTTCAAACAGTGACTGAGTATATACCCTAAGGTTGCTGCTACGTTAGAGAGTAATAAGCAAAATTGTGTTCAATCTTACAAGCTGTCCACTATATAATGAAATTATGCTGACTCTGTTACAATATTGTAATGCACCTGTTCCTCTTGGAAGCCCACTCCAGACATGCAGCGTTAAAGTCAAAGTCTTCTAAACAGGGACCTTCAATAGAGATAAACAGCAGCTGCACTGTGATTTTGTTGCTCAGACAGGGTTTCTCAGAGGTGTCTTTATTCTATTCAGTTCAGAAAAGCCCTCTCACAGTCAGCAGTGGAAGCAGGGATTAGATGGGCAATGGCTGCAAGGTTACAAATGTTTGGAAACACTAAGGAAAGATTCTCTTTTCTTCACAATTGTAGCCATTACGTCTTGTTCTGTATGGCAAAGAATTTGCACTTTGAAGTGGCACAGCCATTGGAATCTGACTGGAACAATTTTTGCAAAGTGGTCAATCAGCGGTCCTATTCAGTATTGGCTTTCTTCAAGCCACCTACTTAGTAAGCAGGTTCTAAACATGCAAATTACATCATTAAGATTACGTTTCCTTCACATGCACTTGCTATCCCGTATTTGGAGCATATCTAGACAATCTCAAATCACTGATCCCTGAACGCTACGCTCAAACGCCCTGGGGAGAACCCTGCTTCAACCAAGCCCTTATACTCACTACCTGACGAATACCTTATCGCCAATCAGTATGGCTGCTTTCTGATCAAATTAAAATTTCAAATATCCTAGATAAGTCCATATTAGCTGATGAAAACTTGCAGTCTCAGCAAATCCAAAGCCACCATCTCAAGCAACCTGAATGCCAGAAGCTTTGCTTAAGTCTGAGTAAAACTTTCACGACCAAAGTTTCAGGAGAAAATGTAACTCTTCAGCAGCTTCACCATGCAAAGCAACTACTGATTGGCCCTCCTGCTATATGCCTGACAAAGCAAACAAAGTTGGTAGAAAAAATTTAAACTCTCGCTAAGGCCGTTTCAGCTGGCAAGAGGAATCCTTTCTTTTCTAATGTAACCTGGTGCACTTCTATTGAGAGTCATTCACAGAGTACAGAAGCTGACAATGTCAGTGAAACCTCCATGTCTGTAGTAGAACAACAGTCAGTTTATGTGAAGAGATGTACTTTAAGCACAAACACACTTCAACAATTTCAAACTACCAGTGAAGCCAATATAGAGCACTCACTTGATACCAAACAAGAATGCAAATCTGATTCAGGCCTCTCTACCAGTATTATACCCTTGCTCCCTCAGCGGTACAACTATTTTGTTGACTCTTATTGTCAGCATGAATTGGAAAGTTTCCTAGGAGCTGAAACAAGCAACTTTACTCTAGAAGCATGGACAAGTGCCAATTGTGACAATTGCAGCTGTCCAGTGGATTACACATTTTGAAGAGGTTTCAAAAACCACCTATCGAATCACTACAGGTTTCAAAGCAAAAGGATGGCGGCTCCTTTTTAAAACTGTTCGTCATTGTCATCATTACAGGAAACAAAATGTCACAAATGTCCACAGAAAGGAAGTGCAAACTAAAGAAAACCACCATACATTGTTCCATACAAGACAAAAAGTCAATGTGTCCTAGCACTTAATTAATAGTTAGGGTATACCCACCAGAGGCATCTACAATCTCAGACCACCCTGAATATCTTGCCTTAACAATCACATACCACCCAATCCACAGTGGTCATGTGCTCAGCTTTAGGCCAGTCACAGAAGCTGTGAAAAAAAGCAAAAATTAGTCTCTTTGAGTCTGGCAGCTCTGCTGCCTCTGCAAAACATGAATACTTGATCCAACTCCAACTGAAAAGTGATCCACGAGTAGTTGAGAGCACTCTTGCCGACAGAGCCATAACCCCAAATGTACGAGACATTCAACGCCTCTTTAGAAAATGGCAATCAGACAACATTGGACCAGAAGATGGAGAGGCTGTGTTTGAACGACTGCTCGAGGAAGTACAACGATACAACAAGGAACATGAAAAAGAGGGTGGGCGAGTATTTCTTCAACCTTATGAAGCAGCAGCTGCAATGAACATGGACGAACCTAAACCAAAAACCAGAAAGACTGATGCCATGCCCTTCCTTTTAGCTCTAGTCACTCCTCTCATGGCCAGAGTCCATGAAATGGTCACACAAAGTGCAAAGCTAGTCTTTTGTGACTCAACAGCCACTCTTGATAACTTGAACACAGCTGTGTTCATACTTAGCTGCGGCACATCAGTAGGAGCTCTACCACTTGCTGCAGTTATGACATCCAGTGAAGATGCTGTTACCTTGTCAGCAGGGTTTACAGCAATGTGCCACATACTGTCCAAGTGTGCATTTTTTTGGAAGAGGCCCAAATCTTGAACCACTAGCATTACTGACAGATGAATGTGCAAGCGAATGGATTGCTCTAAAGAGTACATGACCTCAAGCGGAATTACACCTACATGTCTTTCATTTTTTACAAACTATATGAAGATGGCTTGGAGCTCAAATTCTGGTATCTGTGGTACAGACAGAATTACCTGTATGACACTAACAAAACAACTTGTTTATGCCCCAAGTGAGCAAGCATTGACTGAAATTAAACATGAAGTAGACAAAAGCCCTTTTCAGACATTCAAAAAGAGACTAGGTGATTACTGGCAACAAAGGAAAGAATGGGCTGTGTGTTTCTGAAAGAGCTTTCCCACACGAGGCAACTATACTAACCATTATTCAGAGGCTATCATACGCATCAGAAAAGACATCCTTTTCCAAAGGAATAAAGCTTGGAATGTGGTACAAATGTTCAATCTTCTCACACAGACTCGCGAACTGTATTACCAGCGACGTTTAATATCTGTTGCCACAAACAGATTAGATCATTTTGTCTCTACAAGATTTACTGTGACAGGAGTAAAAGCGTACACCATTCCATCTGACGACATTGTTGCATCAGATGACCCAGACGTTTACACTGTTGTGAGTCAGTCAGATAAGAATACAATGTGGTAGTAGACTTACAACTGGGAGAGTGCACCTGTCCCATCGAAATGCAAAGTCAACCTTGCAAATACCAATTTGCAGCAGCAATGAAGTATCACAAAAGCAGTGTCAAAACTATCCCAAATAATTCACCTCAAGGCCGTCAGCTTTTTGCAGCAGTGGCATTAGCACTGCCAACCCATTTCCTTTTACAGTAGTGTCCACCAAAAAGCTGAAGAAGAACATCTAAAGTCTCATCCATCAGTATGAACTGGTCTGACGAAGATATCACACATTCCTTTGAAAAAACTGCTCCTTGTTCCTGTGAAACAACTGAAGTGGCAACTGCAGCTGACGACAACATTGATTTTAGCAATACATTTCAAAGAGATCAAGCACAACCAATTAACAGAGGAAGCTATGAAAAGTCAAGGGACGTCATTGAAAGAGTACTACAGGTCACTAAAGATATCAAGGACGGACTGCATGAAAGTCATGTCACAGACAGCTTCATAGCTGCAGTAGAAACGGTTTTGTTCCAATTATTGAAAACTACAAGGCAAAGGAATCCACTCACCTGGTACACAGTAGCGACTGCTTTCTGCTCTACACATGTTTGGTAAAGAGGTGGGAGTCAGAAAACAAAAGAAAAAGATTCGAGTACAACCTATTGCTGTAGCTAGACGACACTTCAAGTCCTTTTCTACCCGTCCAGCATCAGCAGGACGTCCAAGTTTGTTCATGAAAGCCGAAACTACAACCAACACGTTCAACAGAAACATTATCCCCAAATGAATCCACCAGAGAACAAGGAGAAACTACAATCTGACAATAAGTTTGAAAACAAATACCCCTAATGCCATCTAAACTGTACAAGGATACAAGATTTTTGAGTTGAGGAAACTGTTTATGTTAATATTCCTTGATATAAAGAGAGAAACAGATTGTAATTAGTGTTCAGAATGAGTGTTCAGAACAAGTCATTCCAGTTTTATGTCCAGCAAACTGTGCACCCACTAGGGAAATAGGCATCTCCATTGTGTGTGTTTTAATTTTATTGTTAAAATGGATCATGGATTGATTCTATGTATTGTAAGCTAATGAAAAACTGTGTTCTGTGGCAACAGACTGTCCGGATCAACAACTTCCTGTAATCCAGCCTGTTTGCCATACATTTCTTATGCAAACAAATTAATTTCAGTAACAGAAGAGTACATGATTAATAAACAGGTTCTTCTGCAATAGTTACTAGTATATACAGTAGTGGACAAAAGAATTTGCCGGGTAGTTTTTGTTGTTGATTTTTCATCATATTCTGGACTACAGAATGGAAATAAGTGCTGATATGAGCAGAAATTGATAAGTTGGTTTGTTTTCAAAGGTTGTAATATTGTTTGCATTGAATATGCTTTGATAAGTTGTAATGTAAACTTAATTAATCTGTTTTAACTAGGTTGTAACAATAATCTTAATTAAATTGCAACAACCAACTGATTTAGACTCAATTCCGTACCAATTAGTCTTGATTTTCCTATTGCATGACAAACATTGACCAAGAAGTCGCTTTATTAATATTTTGTGCTTCCACCCAAACACAAACATCCTGAAAACCCTTGAAATTTCTTGCCTGGCAAATACTTTGTCCACTACTGTATATATACACATATAAATTATGAATTACTATTTATTAAATCACATTTAAGGTTCAAAAATACTACCATAAATACATAAATTGTGCTTTAATGTTACTAAGTACTGTATTCTAATAAATTAATAATTACTTAATTAACTAATATCAATTAACTAGCAGAATGTACAAACCTCTGTCGTCTTGTATAATAGTTGCATCACGAAAAGCTTTTCTGGAGTCAAATGTTTCTCGAGAAAGTCGATTTCTGCAAAGAAAACGGTTTGTAGCAACCAACATTCCCCATATTGGGGCTCTCCTTTCACTAGCCACTGCTGTTTACTGAGTGTGGTAACTGCTCGCAGAGAAAGCGCAATTCCCACGATCTGTCAGCATAACAACACATTTCGAACCACTAAATCATGCATGATCCAACATGCGTGCACGTGAGAATGGTCTACCGTGCACGTGTAAGTTAAACTTATCCGGGCTATATATCCGGGATGTGTGTGTGAAGTGGACCCAAAAAAATTTGCTAGTTTACACTAAAATAATTTTTAGCAAAATGAGTAACGTATGAGACTTTTATAAATCTTATTTTCTGTATAAGCGTTGTAACGCTGATGTACAGTCTCTGAATTAGAGTTGTCCGAAAGGCGTGTCTGGCTACATCATACGGGATCCAAGCAACAGGCTACATTTAGCGCGAGAGGCCTGGAGAATTGAACGAGATGTGTGATATGACCCAGGAATTGTTGAACTATTTATAAACAGTCTTGCTACGCGAGACTACATGCAGCATGAAAGACTCGCGTTGCTAGCAGCAACATCTAGTCTACAAGGTCCAGTCTAGTCCCGTAATTCATTTCATAGTTATTGGCATTCTTGATTACTGCGCATTCAATTTCTGAGATGTTGTGCAAGTCTGTCGTCTTGTCTAGTTTTCTCTAAGTTAATTAATTGCAGACCCAGTAGTTTAGACTCTAGCTAGGCTAGTTCACGTGACGTGATAGAAAAAATGAAATGATGGAGACATTGATAATTATCTGTGATATGTAACTTAACTTAGTTAATTTTTACTTAATTAAATAATAAATATACTGATATCTAGTCTGCAAGTTACTGTAGGTTTGACTTCAGTGTGAAACTTAGCCTCGGTTTGTTGTGTCTGATGTCAGTTTGTTTACGGTATTTTTGTGTTTGTATTTTATCAGAAAAATTATTTGTTTAGGAGTGTTGTGCTTATGTAGCTGCTCTACAGTTGTAAGGTACTGTGCAGTAGGCTATTGAATCAAGGGTGAATACACGGCAGCAGTTGCTAGATTTACCTAGTCTATTATGGTCACGTGAGGTCAGGCGTGCCTACAAGTTCCCGTGTTTGTCGCCCCTACCGTAGAGTTGCAGACATGGAACCGCAATGCAGTTCACTCGTAAGCCGGTTGGTTTCTCTTTTTGTGGAGCAGCTCTCCGATGGCTCTGGGCCAATAGATTGTCGTCTCGTGGAAATGAGCTCCCTTACCGACGACCCGAGTCCTAACGAGATGGGCTCTCCACAAGAACTAAAAGAAGCGTGTCAAACTGTCGAAGACGTTTGGAAAGAGAGAATGGAAGACATACGATCTAACGAACAAAAGTATCTTCTCGCTCTGTTCGTCGCAGCTCGACTCGACCAACTTCGAGAGAGCGGGAAAATTGCTCATTTAGATACATGCGGCGTAGCAATGAGAGAGCGCTTGCGTGACGTGACACATCTCTTAGATCAAAGCAGGTATCGCAATTTTCGTGATTTGCTGTCGTCGACCAGTCAGGCAGTCCAGAATACAATGTACCGATACGTCAAGAAAGCGGTTGTTGAGTTCGCACTAGAAATAAACAGCAGAGATTTCCAACCTGCACCTGGAGAAATCGATGAAAAGGTACATTATACTTTAGCAGCTGAAGTAGCAAGACAGTTTTTTGGATATGCTCGTCTTTACTTTACTGTCTCTGTGTTCTTACAAGACAGTACTCACAATTCTGCTCTGAATTGGGAACCTTTAATTTCACAGCTGAAGTGGACTGGTCCTCGGGATGCGTTTATTAAAGAGTTTCGTAGCTTTTTGTCTCAAGAGCAAGGAGTTATTCCGTTGTCTGGTGGAATATTTGTCGAGATAGCGTTGGACATAGTCAATAGAAGAGAGACAGCATGCTACCACAATTATGTGCACGATCTCATGCATAATATACGGGACTTTTATGTAAACAATCTTCTAAGCAAGGAACACTTGTTACAGATTGCAGAGGAATTTTGGCTCAGATATGGGAGCAGAGTGGCATCAAAAGAAGTATTCCATGATGTTGATCAAGTGTGGGTTCCTTTGCTTGCTTTTTTTGTAACTCACTTTTGGGACGATAAACGTGTAGCGAAGTACATCGAAGGAATTGTGAAAAAACTATTTCAAAAACCGTCATCATTTCAAGATATTGCTAAGCTATTTCACAAGGTAGTTGACACAATGAAGTATTTGGTTTGGGCCAAGGAAGAGACTCGTCGTCACAAAGAGTCTCTCAAAGCTTTCAGTAAAGCAGTGTTTTCTGCCTCACGTTTGAACAGACCGTCTGCAAGCGTCTCATCAGAAGACATTCTAGCTTGTTACAAAAGCCTAACGGAGAGCCATCAATTTTGTCAGTTTACCTTGTTGCAGTGCTTTCAGTTACCTCCAGATTGCTTACAGCTTACTTTTGGAACTAAAATTGTACAACTTACCTCCACACCGCACAATAGGCGAATATGTAAGCGATTCGCTCTGTTACTTGATGAAGCCAAAGGATGGGGATTAATGTACGAATTAAACGATTGCCTGCAGTCCATCTTTGATTTGTTGCACAGGAAACTGAAAGATAACAGCAGTCCTAGTCGCAATGCTACTGTCTTCAAGTTTATATCTTACTCCAAGAAATACCTTCAGTGTATACCAGCTCTTGAAAGTATTTCATTTACGTTTTGGTCTTCTAGTGAAGAATCCAACATAGAAGAATATGTACTTCAGGAAGTACCCGAAGCAATGCGTGCTTTCCGTCACTGCAGTGATATCGTTGCCCGCACTCCTAATTGTCTTCCGGTGAAGGCTTGGACGAGTTACTGCAAGTTTGCTGCAGGCCTTCTTGAGAGTTGGGCCAGTGTTCCGGGACATCTGTCACCGGAATTTATTCCCAAACTTTTGTCAGCCTTGACTGTGGACTATGAACTAAGCAACTTTATAACGGCAACGGTATACCAAGAGTTGTTCAAAGCCTTACGCAATGGATGTGGCGGGAAAACTGTCAATATACCGTCAAGCGCTCAGCTGCTGAGTGTCATGCAGTCTATTCATCAAATGGAGACGCAAGAACCATCTGTTCACGAACTAAGTTGGATGGAAGAGTTTGATCAACTACTAAGCAGTGTAAGAGAGGAGGTAGATGATCTCTATGAAATAATCACAAAAGACCGTTTCAATTTCGGCCGACTGCAAGCTCTTCTCTATAGAAAGAATGACATTAACGAGCTGCTGAGAGTGTTTGGTTTGCCGCAGCCACAGTGGAAGCAGCTGTCAGACTTTGATACCATACGGCAAAATCTGAGAATGTTAGGATCCCTTCTTCGTATCCTCCTCATGCATCCATTTCAACGGAATAAAGTCCAAGATGTAGTACATGACCTCGACAAGGTTCTAGTTGTATCTGATGCTACATTTGAAGAACTCAGTCAACTGGATAATCGAGCAGAATCTCTTCTTGGTCCTCTCTACTATGAATGTCTTGACTATAACGAATCGCTTGACAGTAAAATGAACGCTCGAAGCTACTTGGAATACTTTGAGAAGGAGAAAAAATGTTTGTTTGAGGGATTCTGTCAAGCCCTTGTGCCTTTGAAAGTGACAGAAGTCGACGATTCAGGAGAGACTTGGTACAAAACAATATGCGCGTGGCTGAAAGATGTGCACTGCATGATAAAAAAGCTACTTGATGGTAGCATAAAGCTGTTTGAAATCCCACAATCTCAAAAGTTCCGAGACGTTCTGTGTGATCGCAGTAGGCTTGAACACGAAATGACAATTTTAGGTTCTCACCCGTACTATCAGTCAGCTAAAGAAAGTACAGTCAGACTGTGTGAGAGCTTGAGGATGACACGTCTTATTGTGTCAATCCCTGAGTTAATAGAAACTTTAGGTATGATGGAAGTAGTGGATGAAAAGGACGAGGATTTTGCGTTTCTGATCGATATAGGAAAGCAGACAATACAGTATTTGACACTTGAAGAAATTCTTTGCAAAGAACCTTACCAAAGGTTGGCCCGTCTGTTCAGTGATTTGCCTGGCGAATGTATTGATGTTATGAAAGAAGCAGGCAAATATACAGCTGTTGTGAAGTTTTTCAGAGATCACGATTTTCATTCTGAATCGGGAAGCACTGATTTTCTTCACATTAAAGAGAACATGACAATGAGGGTGAGAGGTGACGCTTTTAAGAGCGATCTCCTCAATGCAGTCATCGTTTGCAAAGAATGTGTTGAGCCATTGAGATCGACCAGGTCTACTCTGAAACATGTGATCGAAACAGCTAAGGGTTGTACCTACGAATGGCGAGAAGCGACCAAATTTCTTCAACTGGTCAACGAGAACATGGTGCAAGTCCAGAGGATGTTTAGCAAAGAAATGACAAGCGCGCATGAGGATGCAACTGAGCTGGCTTGTTATCTAGCCAGATTAGGTGTCTTAGAGCTGTCGTTACAACCGTCTGTAGAAAGGCGTCAGCGCTGCAAGTTAATGTATAAGATTCCTTCTCAACAATTGAGCGAGTCCGTTTCACTGCAAGGTGAAGAGATCGAAACATTCAATCTACTTCTCGCTTTTGAGTCTAATCGACCACAAACAAACGACAACCAGCTCGTGTTGAGCAGTGTTGTAGCCATGTTACATGAAGTCTTGCAAATTGCCGATATCGCTCAGCGGTTAGTCGACTTGTCGCATCCCAAGAAGAGAGAGTCAAAACCTATTACAATTGAGTTCACTTCGCAACAGGTATCTGCACTCAGACTAGACCTGCAATATGAACTAAAGCAGTGGAACAATACTGTAGAGCTCGTACAGAAGAAATGTGACATACTAAAGGTTCTGTCGCAAGATGAAGTAGCACACATGATGGATCTGCTGATGGGAAGCAAAGAGATTGATCCGTCAAAGCCAGAGACGGCTGCAGCACAGGTTCGACGCTTTATGTCATACATTTATTCGATAACCAGTATGATTACGTCAGAGACAGAGCAACACTTACAAGATGCGGCTGTCGTTGCTTTACACGAAATACTAAGAGGGGAGACGTCAGCTGATAACTTGACTGAAGAAATGCAAAGGCGGCTTTTTTCTGTCATTGGTGCTTTGACCGAAATGAAGATTCCAGTTCAAGACAATAAGGGAACTTTCTTCTCTTGTCGATTCGCTAGGGAAAGGGTGTGTAGTGCCAATGTGTTGTTGTTCTTAGTAAAGGCATTGTCATCATCTCACAAACTGCTCTCACATTACCAGCTACTTTGGTGCTCTCCTCTAACGTCCAGTGCCGAACTTCAATCATTTTGCAGCAGAATAACAGCATGTTCTGGCGTTTCGTTTGCGTTCGTCGGTGTCGACTGTTTATCTTTAGAGATACGGCAAGAGTTAGAATTATATCAACAGCAACTACGTCGTCACCCTCACGGCGATGTCTATTTCTTATCTGTTGACGTTGGACCCGGACAGCTGCATCCGTACGATATGAAAGTGCACGAGGACGTCACCGTCAACCTTACACAAGTTCGTCATTCGTGGAAAGCGTTGAAGTCTGAGTTGGGTGTGCAAACACCGACTGTGACAGCCGTGTCCGGAGCGGCGGGTAGTGGTAAAACGCATTTCATACTCAATCAGTTAGAAACCATTGGCTGGGCGAATGTGAGGCTGACAATAAACGAGGCTGTAGACACCTCAAAAATGGTGCAGCAGCTTAGTACTCTGCCAGACGAAGCAGTCGTCTTTATAGCAATATCTGCAGAAGTTGATCCGTCTTTCGTCAACAAATTCATGTTTTGTTTGTTCGTATGTGGTACTCTACAACAAGACGACAAATCACATAGCCTCTTTGCTCTTCCTAAGCAAAGTAGATGGCAAGTATTTATTGAAGTTCCATTTGAAACCGAGTGGAAATTGTCGTGCGACGATGTCCTTGTCAAGAGATTCCCAATGGTTTACTTTGTGGCAGACGACATAAAGCGAATTGATAAGAATACTGCGTATCACGTCAGTAGCGCAGAGCTGCGACTTGCCGAGTGCGTCGACATGTTGTCTCACTGGTCTTCCAGAACAGCTGCCAAAGTATCAGGATTACTTATGAAAGATTTGCCAGACGCAGGGGACTTACTCGTAAAAATGAATAGCGATTCGAAACAATTATCAGAGAAAGACGCGCGAGTTATACTGAAATACCTGGCGGATAAGGAACTGCCATCAGTCAGTGGGCATGCCATCACCAACAGAACTGTTATCTCTTTTTTTTTCAAGCTGCTTTCTAAACGCTTTGCAGTTTTCTCAGATAAGGTTCTTATTGAAAGTGTTAGGTATCCCATATATCGTCGTTTTCCTGAAATGCTCTACAAGCAGTTCGTAAAAGAGGCCGCTTTTCTGTGCACACCACATCTCTCGTGTTTGTTCGAAAAATGCAAGCCATTGCTCAATTTTTCTTCTGACTCAGGCCATGTCTCCTTTTATCCATTTTATAAAGGACAGATGCTTCCCGTTGAGATAGGCGACATCGCTGGAGATGCCGATAAACAGTTGAGGACGAAATCGGAAACAGAGCGACTAGAAGCTCATCTTGGATGGATGCTGGGCGTTCCGTCAAAGGATGTCAGTGCAATTTTAAATAGGAGGCGTTTTGTACTAACCGAGGACTACTGTTACAAGATGATTCTTATTCACCAGAGGAAGTGTGCTCGTGTCCCTCTCATCATTGAAGGAGAAACCGGAGTTGGGAAGACGTTCTTGCTGGAAACGTATGCGGAGCTGTTAAATTGGCAAGCCCACCAAGGTCGTGATCAAGCCAACTCTCTAATGTTGACCCGGCAAGTATCCAATTGGCTGAGACTGGAAGTGATACCAGAGCTTCCTCGTACGCTCAACCTGCCGTACGAAATGGGTCAAGACCTCTACATAGAGAAATTTGACGAAAAAGGATTGGTAGAAGAAGTATGGATTCTAATCGCGGAGAAACTTAACAATTCATCACAAAATCAGAGTGACCAAGATCTGTACGACAAAGTTGTTCAAAGTATGATTGATTATATTCGACGTTGCTATGAGTATTACCCCATACTAAAGCCAATCTCTCCTTCAATGGCTCAATTACTGAATCATGATAAACGTTTGAACGTGGAAGAATCTTCTCGTTTACTCCGGTTGTTTCTTAGTTCACCTCGCCATTCCCTTTTCTTCAAGCTGCTCGTTCATCCCGGTTTGCAACCTCTGCAGATTTTCGATTTTCTATCCGATGCTGTGGAGCTCGCACAGAAATTAAGTGACTGGACTGTTGTGGTATTTTTTGATGAGGTGAACACTGCCAGCTGTCCGGGTGTGTTCAAAGAGATAACAGTTGATCATGCCATGAGAGGACAGATTCTTCCTGACAATTTGTTTATCGTTGCTGCCATCAATCCCTACAGAAAAGCGCCTTCAACTGAAATTAGAGAGACCGCATTCCCTTCAGTTCCACGGACAGACTACAACGTGATGAAGCTACCTGATGTGATGGATAGTTTGCTTTGGAAATACGGCGAATTTAATATCAACTATGCTAAAATCTACATCCGTAGAAAGATTCAGCTCGAAAAAGACTTACTAGCTGCAAAGAAACCAGAACAAGAAGCCGGAAAGAAAGAGGAAACTACGAAGCTGATTTCGTCAGGGTTACAAGAAAAATTCACCGAGATGCTTCATACCGCCATACGATTTTGCTACGAGCGTCTGGGCAAGAATACGGTCAGTCAAAGAGATGTAGAACGTGTGTTTGCTCTCTTACCATTTATGTATCATTACGGCTTAGCGGAAACGACGAGAAACGACCCAAACAAAGAGAAAAGGTTTCACGAAGCTTTGTGCCTTACCATTGCTTTGGCATTTGTTTGGCGACTACCCGTTGAGAAGACGGCCGGACACGTATCAAGAGATGAAATCTACGGTTCAGACTACTTTAATGATCCATCCATAGCTCATATCGTCCAAGGACACGTCGACGCTTTCGTTACGCCTCAACATTTTCATCTTCCCGAAGGCATTGCTCTTACTCGGGCTCTGAAGGAGAACGTGTTCGCTGTCGTGGCTGCTGTTCAAACCGGAGTGCCATTGGCCATCGTCGGAGCCCCCGGATTATCAAAGACTCTTAGTCTTCAGATTGCGAGAAACAATTTGAAAGGGCCCAAGGTTTCTCCTCGAGAATTCTGTAGGCAATTTTCTGCCTTAGATTCATTCTATCATCATTGTTCTGAGTTTAGCGAAGCGTCTCATATTGAACTGACGTTTCACAAAGCCATCAAACGTCAAGAATGGTACGACTCTATGCAGGATACCGGTTGTACTCGCTGTGTTGTTCTTCTCGACGACAGCGGTCTGCCAAACGAGAAGAAAATGGTACTCAAGTGTCTCCATCCTTTTCTCGACGAGCCGAGAGTGTCGTTTGTAGCTGCATCGAATCGCCCTTTTGATGCGGCCAATGCAAACCGCATGATCACCGTCTATCGGTCACGTCTCACCGACGAGGATCACTATCGTTTAGCTGTAGGCTGTTTGGGTCTCGAGAAGGTGGCACTCAGTCCTGACAGTAAAGCTTTGCTGAGGAGCATATGTAGAGGTTTGTCAGAGATACTCGATTCAGAGGTCGACAATCGCAAACCTTTCCATTATCGCGACTTTATTCATGTATTTCGATGTTTACATCGCCATTCCTGTCTCACTCAGCAACCAACAGGTCCACATCTGACCATAGATCCGCGACTGTTACTCCGATCACTTGAAGAGAACTTGAACGGTCTGACTGCATCTGATTTTGACAATCTTGTCGCAAAGTTTTTTACTGCGATCGTTCCGGGTCTAACCGATAAACGGTGGATGTCGTTGCGTGCACCATATCCGTATAGAAACACTGTGACTATACTCGAAGAAGTAGAGGCAGAAAGGCAGAAAAACAAAGACAAACTATGGACTGGTCATTTACTAGCTCCAAGGTTTACAATGATAATTGATGCAACAGACGACTTATCGTCGTTGCAGCTTCTTTTTCATTATGGTTTGTTGAATCGCAGCAGCTGCAGGGTGTTTCGAATCAGTGACCTTTCTGAAGATCGCACTGAAGCACAGACGGTCAAGACGTTGAACGCTCTGTGTTACGCTTTGGAAGAAGAAACTACGGCAGTTTTTGTCAATTGTAAGCGATTAGAAGGAAGTCTATACGAGTTGCTCAATCAGAGCTTTCGTGGATGCAGACATTTAAGTCCAAATGAGGCTGCCTACGCAAATATTGTGGTTGGAGCATCGGTGTATCCGTGCAAGGTAAACGCTCGGTTTCATTGCGTTGTCGTTATGACGGAACAGGAAGCGCTCAAGACTCCTGCTCCCTTTCTTAGCCGCTTTGCGAAATTCCGTCTTTCTCCTAGCGATTTTTTACATTGGCGTCTTCGAAGTCTTCCGTCTCACGTGGCGGCATCCGTTGACAGTTGGACACGTTACGCCAGAGCATTTGTCGATTACTATCGTGAAGAGTCTCTGGTTGGACTAAACAGAACCGCAACAATTGATTTGACTGTGCTGGCTGGACTAAACTGGAACTCTTTGTTTATGTCGTCCGAGCAGATGGCTCGGTTACGAGTCGGTTCGTATGAGTCGCAGAGAGCTATACAAACTCGCGTCAGAGACGACAGCGAATGGTCCAAAGTGGCCGTAGTATCTCGTTTACTTCAACTAGCAACACCGGAATCGATTGTCTTAAATTTTTCGCAGACCGAGCCATCATTTCGAAGATTGATGGCGAGCTTGTACTTTGATTCATCCCGACATTGTGACATTTCTTTTGTGGTATCTCAACTTCTACGCGACCGATCACGAGTAGAAGGTGATCGCGAGACATCAATCGACTTGCTTTCGACGAGGAAGTTTCTGTTGTACTCTCGTAGCAATAAAAGTTTGTGCAATGTGTCTCAAAATATTGCTGAATTGTTTGGACAAGAGAATATTAGTCGACTGTCGGTTGCTAGTGATCTCAAATCAAGAAATGCGATCGCTCAATTTTTGGAAACTTTCTTGTGTGACGACTCTAAGATGATTGCAGTCATTGTAGTCGATGTGCTCTCTGCCATAGATGTCAGACTACTATGTCAACTGATCGACGATGCAGACCATCTTGCACTCGGCAATTCGAGTTCTTCGTCATCGAAATTTATTGGCGATTACTGTGTCAGAAATACACTTCCGTTGTCCTCTAACCGCTCGTTTATATTAATTCTCCACTTTCCAGGAGAACAGATATTCTCACCTGGAGTCATTTCTGCCAGATTCATGAACGGTTGGGACACGTTCTTTGTGCAACAGACCGACGCCGTCTCACAGCGAATTCTTAGAGGAATCGCTACGATATGTGCGCAGACAGCTGAAGATGTGTCGACTGAGAAGTCGTCATCGAATTACACTGTAGCCATGACTAACGTTATTTGTGACGACAGCGTTTGGTCTTATCTGCTGCAAGACAGCATTCTTTGGTTCTGCAGTAGAATTCGTATGATGAACGAGTCGAGTGTCAACTTGATGTATAACCGACTCGTTGCCGTTGTAAGAGATTTTTACACACAACTGAACCGTTCTAATGGCATTGGTACAATGACGTCTTGCTTGAGACTTGTTTTGACCTCTCATCCAGTTATTGAAGAAATCATACAACAACAGGTAGTAAAAAATTGCAACGTGTCGGCTATGTCTCACTTGATTATTACTAGTGCTCGTCAGGTTTTCAGCAAAAGGTCGTTTTTTAGTCTTGCTGACCTTCTAGTTGGACATGTGAAACAGTTCACAAGAGAAGTGTTCAGTACCGTCTTCATTTGCTTATCGGAAGACTTTGGTCTCTCGACTTTGATGCAAGTATCACTTGCAGACCAGTCTCTTTCTGTCTCTCCTGACATTTTGCGATTTTTATTGACCGTTGGTGTTCAAAGGCAGCTCGACCAGCAATGCCAACCTCTAGAGTTACTATTACACGCACATACAATTGTGTATAGAACCCCTCTATTTTCCTACATTCGTCATCAGGTTCAAGAGGCTCTTGGAAATGAGAATTCAGATATGGGTGCAGAGACCGATTTGTCTCTCGCTCAGAATTACCAGATAATAGCCCAACTGGCAGCTATGATAGGAGACTCGTATTTGGAGGATGTCGTTACGCTTGTGTGTACTGACGGTGTAATGGTGGAAGGATGTGAATCGAGTGTGCGCATTGTTACAGAGTGGCTGCAACTCGAGTTCAACGATGAACTCGAGGACAAAATCACTTTTATCGAAACCGCCGTGCAGCGTCATCGCGAAGAAATGATGATGATCTACAAAGCAGCAATGTCGGTACAAACACTAGGAAAGGAAGATATTTTGCTTTCCAGTGTACTTGAAACAAAGACTCGCTCTTCACTGGTTGATTCGCTACACCGGAAAATATGTGAAATATTTATGGTATTTTGGATGGGACACAGTGACGATATCGGGTCTCTTCAAAGCTGGTTGGTTTCAGTTCAAAACTATTTTCGTAGTAGAAGTGCACAAAGCTTGAGAGGTAATGATCTCGGTTGGTTAACAATGTATTACACTCTCACGACTGCCTGCGTTCTCGTCGTCTTTACTTTGTCTGCGGAATCGTCGTCCGTGTCTCGTCTTCTTGGGCTGATCCGCCAACAGACAACTTCAACTACTTGCCTTCGTTCGGTGATTAGCAGCTTAGGTGTCATTGTGTCGTCTGACATATTTGATGACTGTGATCGATCTGCTGTATATATTCAGACACTCCGACAGCTGGCAGTTAGTATTCCTAGATCGGCAGCCGCCAGGGTCCTGAAAGACGTTAAAGAGTTGTTGCACGTGTTTAATGGAGAAGGAATTCCATCGAAAGTGCAACTGAAACAACTTCATTACAACGACTTGTTTGTAACTTTAGTACAGCATATTGATATGGACAACGTGAGTTGGAGATCGCTGCTGGAAGAAGTACTCGAGGAGTCTTGCTCTACCGTTTGCAGAGGATGTCATCGTGGGACTGCCTACTTTCCTATGGGATATCCTGAGCGGGATCGCTCCTCTGAATGTCTGAAGAAGCCAATTGCAGATTCGTATTTTGCGTATCATTTGAAGGCCATTCCGGTTTCTTCTGCTTCGAATGAAATCGTGAGAAAAGTGTTGTTTGAACGTACAACGTCTACATCGGCGTCTTTGATGGAATCCATCGAATCGGCAGCAGTGCAATATCGTTGCATATTAGATGCTGTCAGAACTCTCCAATCAGTGGACGACAACGAAGACATAGTAGGAGGAAACGCTAAGTACGATACTCTGCAGCATCTGGTTTTCTTTTGCTGGGGCCGTAATGAAACATTAGTCGATAGTATAAGTGGCAGTCAGTTGTCGTTTTCTGACTCACATGCTTCATCACTCGATAGTCTCACCGGTAATCAGTTGCTGTTCTTGGACTATGCGTTATCTTCTGTGGGAACGGCAAAAATCATAGGTTTGCTTAACGCTAGTTCTCATGATCTTTTGAATCGCGCTCTTGCACCGGCACTCGACAGACAAGCATTTGGAGAAGTTCCCGACTGTTACAACCCTGCTGTAGATGATGATCTGATCATCAAAGAATCGTTGGAAGTATTTCCAAAAGTCAGGCTTATGTGGAAAGAGATGCAGTGGCCTTCCGTGTATATCCCCAACACATATTATTTAAAGTTGCGTGAGCAGTGTTCCAAGTATCTGGAGGAATCGCCAGATTTTGTTGTTCAAAGACAATATCGGCAGACACTCAAAATGCTTGTTCTGCTTCAGACCTCCCGCATCGTGTGCGGTGGTAAGCACACACAACCCCCGAGCGTAAAAGATGTTCTCGATAAAACGGATATTTTACAGTGGTCGGAAGGAGAGAGGAGAGTTCTCAAATTTCTGGTAAGTCCGGCTCAACATCTGGAAACGTTAGGACTGCAGCAATCGAGCCCCGTGTTTCGTTCTTTGTCTTATTTGCGCGGAAGTTCAGACCTAGAGAAGTACATTCGAATCACTTGTCTCAATCACTTACTTCTTACCGTCGGCCTGGGTGAGGCAGAAAGCTACTTCTGGTCTCTCATGTTCCACCCATCACAGCTTGTCGAGAGATATGTGTTTGGTGGAACGACGATTTCTGCTGACGAAGTCATTAGCCGAGATATCAAACTGGATTTCTGTCATCAGTATGACGAACGGGGACAACCTCTACGTATAAACAAATTTTTGAGTCTACAGTCCGTGCGAATTATTACAGCAATGACGTTTGCGTCTCTGTTGTGGTATGTCATTCTTCATGACGCTGAAGAAACAGTCGGGGAATGCTTTAGTGTTCTTACTGAAGACGAAGTGATGAAAATGGAGGGTCAGACGACGAAAGAAAAACTTGTCAGTTTTTGTTGGGACAAAATGTATCAATCGCTTTGTGCTCTGTATCAAACTTACGGCCACTCTTCAAGTAAAGTGGTCTTGTCCATTCAGCACGTGATGAGTCGTTATGCAGCACATCACAGGCAATGCAACAAGACTTCTCCTCTTTGCAACTCCTACAAGACCAAGAGTTCTCGAAACTCGGCAGAAAAGTATTTCCTTAAGCATGTGTTCTTGCCCGTTTGGAAGAAGACGGAGGAAATAACAAGAAGTCTTCCTGAAGATGGCGGAATAATGAAACAACTGAAAGCGTTCAGACTAAAACAGGCAACAGTTGTGACACATCAAGAGTTCAATAAGGCTCTTGTAAATGCTGTACCAGCTCTACCAGACGACAGTCCCTTACGAACTCTAATGGAAAACTACGTTATGTTGACGCTCACTGACAAGTTTATGCCTCTGTGTCGTCTCTACCTGTTAGTTCACACCAGGGCAGCGACAATGGCTAACTCTCTGGACGATTTACTGCAGACAGTTGTTGCAAGCTATGCTAAATGCCAGAGTGGACGTGCAGAAGAGAGTCAACTGAGAATACTGAGTGAAGGCATCGATGCTTTCAACTGTATTGTGACAGCAACAGACGGAGAGTTAAGTGCAAATCCGGAATTGTCTAACGACACTTTTTCTCCAATCGACGAAAAAACGTCATTACGATACGTTTGTTCTCTACCAGAACCATCCGCACCAGACGCGCTCTATCGAGCTATGTCCAGACTATCGACCGCTCATGCAACCGTCTTGGACTCTTTTAGAGCGTACAGAAGCTATTGTGAGGACGAGAAAATTAAGAGACTTTTAAGTTTGTGTGACTTGGATGAAGCACGAGAAACGGAAATTGAATTGGCTTCTTTTAACGGTGACGGCCTTATCACTCTGGAACGAAACGAGTTCGATACATTGCTTTCTACGTGTCAAACGGACACCGAACAAGAATTTCTTTCGTTTGATTTCAGCAAAGTAGAGCGTCTCGTCATTCAACAGTTTATCATGCAAGCAAGGCGCATCGATATTCAAAGATGCCGTACGAAGCTGGTTTTGCAGTCTCCATTAGACAGCGAACAAAGACCGAGTCGTTCTCCTTCTCCCAAGTTGCCCGACTTTCTTACCGTGCAGCCTTTGTCGAAGCAATTTCAGAAAAGTCTGAATGACAAACAAAGGAGACATCTGGGGCGGGAGATCGCTGAGAAGACACTCGACGAATGCGTCGAGCTGTTGGAAAATCTTTCTGTGCTTGCTTCTGCCGTCTCTGTAAGTACATCTTGTGAGAACATCAATGCTATGTCGCTGGCACAGTTTGCTGGAAAGCATAACCTCAAAATCTCTTGTCTTCAACGGTGTCCGAGAATGGCAGCGACGACGCTAGAATATCTTAAGAGCGTCCATACATTGCTTTCAAAGCATTTAGTGGATTGCCGCTATTTTTATGCGCATCTCCGTTCTCTTCCTAGAGAGCCCCTTCCTCAGAGTGACGCCAACGACGTGAGCACCGCTCTTGATCGTTTGTCGTCGAAATCGCCCGACGCGATGCTCCAGCATTGTGAATGCTTTACTAAACTCGTCCAGGAATGTTTTCCCGATATTCAACTCAAGGTAGAGTCTTCGTTGGTCGACGTATTGTTGTCTTCTTGTCAGACTAGCTATCGAAGAGAATTTTCTGAGAACTTGGTGATGACGTGCATTCCACCGACCGTCTTGGTCAAGCACATTTCTGATATTCTTACGTTTGTTGTGAGAACGGATGCAAGCACGAGGCAGAAATTGATAGACGCAAGGGAGCGTGTCATGTGGGGATTCAAAAGCAAGCACACGCCTGCTATCTCCGATGATCATATGTGGAAAGATCTCTGCCTACCGCAAGGTGACACGACTACTCTTTCTGACTGTGTGTTTAGTCACGGGCCAGAAATGTGGAAGAGTTGTGAATACCGGCGAGCGTCCCTTTTCTCTTTCAACGCCGAGGTTGTGCGTGTGTGTGATAACGTTTTTCCCATGCAGTCTGTTGTCGTGCTTGACTCTTCTACCAGCCGAAAGCCTCGCAAGTATGACATTCGCGACGGTAAAAGTCAAGGAGACGGGAAATTTACAGTTCGACACAGACTGTGTCAGTCGGATGGAGAGAAACTGACTAACAAATCGTATTTGGTGCTCAAAGACGACGAACAACCGTTGCCCGATTCGTCTACCAATGTCGTGACTATGTTGAAATTTTCTCGAGCTACGACGAGGGTCGTATGCATCCACGTCTACGGAGACCACGTGATCAGGGGTCGGTCTAGTAAGTTGAACGCAAGAGTGGAGACCACACGAGACGGATGTGTCTTTAATGCCGAGTTTGCTGCCGTTGCTACAGTGGCAGACGTCTTGTCTGTTGTTCTCACGTTTTGTTGTGACGCCAGCAACTGGGCACTCGTGACGGGTGTCATCCATCTCAGAGACGGAAAAGTGCTCGACAATGACAAACGTCTAGAACAATTATCCTCCCATCAGCTACAACACATGTGCTGCAACACGTCCGCTAAACGTCTCTTTAAATGTACTCGTTTCTCGACTTCTCGACTGACTTGTTGTAGCGTCATTCCATCCCGAATGCGAGACTTTATCTGTCACGTGTTGCAGGACGTACCGCACCTGCCCGATGCGCAAGACATCGACATTCATTCTTTCTACTTGTGGCCTCCTCTTGATGACGAAGCACTCTGCAATACGATCCGCGAGGTGTGTGTTATTCCTCGCGAGTCGATACGCTCTGTGCACGTTAGTCCCGATAGTAACACGACCGAACCGATCCGTCGACTTCCCGCCCTGCTGACGACGACAATGAAAACTGCGGCAAGTTACGCGTCAGAAATGTCTGGGATACCGTTTGATGCTCAGATCGTTACCAGCTCGTCCGTCTTGTATCCTATCGCGGACTACGTGTCCGTCGGTTATGCTGCAGAAAGATACGGACATCAACGTCAATCGGAGCCACACATTTGTCTTACAAAACTTCCGCGAGAATGGCGAGTTATAGTTTCAAAGTCTTCGCGAGATTTTTCGGTGTCCGTGCCTAACAATTGCGTCGTTACTCGACTGCTCGATCAGATCTTGAAGGTCACAGAAATGGAGGAGAAACATGGACGAGTGTCGGTGGCGGACGGTAGGAAGCAGCTGTTGTTGATTGATTCTCGAAGTATGTGTGTGTTGCCTCGTTTGCTGCATTTGCCGTTTTGCTACGTCAGTAACGCAACGTTTGAGCCTCGAAGTTTGACGCTAAGGGAAAAGTCTAACGCGGAAACGTTCACGTTAGACGTAGAGACACTCTGTCTAGACGACGAGACGGACAGTAGATGCAGAACCAGTCGATCTTACCGACTGTGTCTACCTCGACAGCAAACGAATTCGCTACCGATCTCGACGATTGATGATCTTGTCGACTTCTTGTCGTGGCTACCGGAATATGTCGATGCGTTTTCATCTCTTCACCCACCCGTTCTACGTCTCGCGTCTTGCCCAGTCTGGTTGAAAGGAGACGTAGAATTAGAAGACTACGTTAGAAAGGTTGCTTCGTTACACCGCAAGTGCATACCATTTCAGCTCGGATATTCCAACGGTTTGGACATACGACAGATCAGTCCGCTCACCCTAACGTTCGTCCACGCCGACAACATGGGCACGAAGTTATCGGGCACGATTGTCGATACGTCGATCACTGTTGTTCAACTTCGTCGATTTGCCGAGACGTTTTTCGGTCTCGATGAGCAGGCGATTGTAGCTTTGGACACGCACAACGAGCCGATGAGCTTGCAAGACAACTGGACGTGGAATGAAGTTGTCTCTCGTTTTCGAGCACATGATGATGGTCATGGGACAGCAGACGTGACGCTTAGGCTTGTTCAACGATCTGAAGAAAAATCGACGGACGACCCAGCGAGTCTCTTAAGCTTCGAGGGCGTGCCGACAAGTCTGACGGTGCGGGTGAAGGATTCGACTAGGACGTGTGAAATTGCTCTTACAGACAGTTGCAATGTGGGAGATATTATTCAGTTGTCACTGAATGAACTCGCTCTGTCTGAAAAGGTGGACTCAAGCAAGTGTGTTCTCTGTATCGGAATTTTTGAAGTAGAAGATAGAAATTGGACTCTGAATGACATTGTAGGGGAAGACTGGAAGCACATTGAACTCGAACTCAAATTGCCACCACTGTTATGAAATGGAGGTCGATACGAATGATTCATGATATCAGTATTACATGTATTGTCGCTAATCAAGCTGTTATTGCCTTATCTATTCTACTTATGTACCTGGAGGGTATGCTATAGAGCTGAGATGATTTATCCATGCTGAGATGCGGATGTTGACCAATGGAACTAGAAACGTATTTCATACTAAGAGACTAACTTTCTATCATGACAGCTGTTTGCATGTATGCATTGACTGTTGATTGTTGATTTTGTATTCTGTGGGTTTACTGTTTGTATTTGTATTGCATTATCATAGCCAAGCGGATATACGGGAGAGTTTTGGGTCATGACCCCTCCTCGACAACAAGGCTGAAATATTCATATTGGGAGCTGTACGTAACTCTCAAAGCCCGTTCACACAACCGCGTCTGCAGGCCCCAGTCGGCTCGCTTTGAAAGATTGTGAACACGGGCCGAGCTGGAATGGCCCACCTCAAACTGCCGTGCCAGCACCGTTTGGCTCGGCTCGCATTCACCATATGAACGGTACCGTACTGCCGTACTGTTGTCTCGCGTGGCCAGACCCTCACTCCCGCGTCATACTCGCGTATCCAGACTTCCTCACACACATCGCGTAGCGCGAGCGTTCTGATGTACACACGTGACCTTACGGTACCGTACCTAGCTACTTTAGTAGCGTAGCAAGAGACACACACTAAGTGAGGCGATTCGCTTTTACTGAACGTCGTGTGAACGAGGAGCTGGCTCGGCTTTCTGCCACAAGTTGGCTCAGCTTGAAAGGAGCTCATGTGAAAAGAAAGAGGTTACTGATCTTAGAGCTGACAATGACAGGAAACATGAGCACTTATACATGTACGAAGTATTATGTAGCACAAGAAATTGGGAATAATTGACCCAGCCACAGATCACTGGAAGACAAATTTATAGGGGTAATTTGGAAATGACTACTAGACCAGTAACTACTATCGAGTCAACTACTACGCCAAATTTGTTGACATTTAACCTTCGCTGAGTCAATTTTGAACCAATTTCAGCATGATAGCCAAATGGGAGTGAAATTGCTCCATATAGTATCATCCACCCATTATACGTATGCACCCAACCATACGTCCACTTAGACCATGTCATTACCAATTGGCTTACTGGAACCAGGTGACCTCATTTCATCCTGCCGTGTTGAAGAATGAAGAACACGATTGGTTTACAGCATGAAAGGACCGTGCAGCCACTGGCCATGAGCATCTAGCAACTAATTTGCTTGATGGTCTCCAGTAGTGTGACCCAGATATCTTTCTATTCATCCATCAACTTCTTATAGTTGGTGCACTTTGCCATATTAGCAGCTGCGAGGCTGAAAGATCCTTCTCTGTATTAAGACGAACCACGAATTAGCTGCGGTCATCCATGGGTGAAGGAAGGCTGACAGGACTCCATACTAGTATACATGTACAGGAGCACTTATACGTGCAAGCATAGAGGTGCTGAAATTGACTGTATGAATTAGCAGTTCAACAGTTCGTTAGACATCATTCTAACAGAATTTTTGAGTTCTGTTTGTTTCATTGATTTTTAAGTACTGTGGATCTCATTTCTTGGTTTTTATCAAATTGAACTGAAAGTACTCTTAAGTCAATTTATTGCTGGAGATGCCATGCCACAGTTGTTGAAATCTAAACTTACATGCGTAATCATATAATGAATAGGATATTAACCAGAATACAGACTCAAGTTGCTGATTTTGTGGATCATAATACAGATTTTGCTGCTATGAGGTATGGCTACTAAAACAATTGGACCCCTCTTTCAAAGAGTCCTGTATCTAGGCATCTGCTTGCTCACACAGTAACAGATGGATTCGGCCAGTGTGTTTTAACTCTATGTCAGCCTAACCTATGACAACCGACATTGAAATAATGGTACAGCAATGGTATGATAATTGATGCTGCGCCGATACTGGAGTTGGACAGTACTATTGGTATCGGTAATACTTTGCTTGCCGATACCTTGCACGAGAGTCTGGCAACTGAAGGGTCAATGAATGTGGTTCAATGGCAACTCGTGCCAGTGGCATTGGGTCTTTTTTTGCAGTCTCAGCAGCAAACAACTGTAACACATCGTATGAAATATTTGTTTCGAGAGGTGGGACGAGCTCAAGAACTTACAATACATCAAATCCTAGAAAACACCTGCAGAGAAGCACACTGACACCTATAGGCTGCTGGAGGATTCAGAATAGGGGAGATAAAGTGATGCAAAAGAGGCAGTAGTATAGTACGACTCTTCAATCATCACCATGCTCAGGAACTTCATTGTTCATCAGGAAGATGGTTGTCGTAGAGTCTAAGACATGTTAAAGTACTAATGCTGACACTTTTGTTTTTGAATAAATGCTCTTTCTGATTTAATAGTTTATAGTTCTAGATCACATCAAAGAACTAAAATGTCAGTATTGGTATCGGTATCGGTCTTGGTGTAGTATCAGCAAAACTTGGTATCAGTGGAACACTAATCTATAATAGCCCAGGATCTCATCAGTTCAAAAACAGTACCTCAACGGTTAGACTTAGTGCTGTTCAAAGAAATACTGAACAGATGCCCAAAGCTTACTGTTCAGTATTTCTACATAAACTACATGGCCACTCAAACCTTCCCAATCTGAACCTCCGAGATCCAGACACCTCGAACATTTTTACCCAGTGCATATCAGGCCTTGGGATTCCAAGGGTAGCACTTTGGCAAGAACTCCTCATATGAACACTCAATTCTCAAGCTGTTTTGACTACTACGTGTCAATGTGTAGGAAAATGAGTACGTAACGTATGCAACTGTAGTACACATGTACACGCATACTGTATGCAGAACTGGTATGACGCTCACCTAATCTTACATTAATATTTCTAGAATCCGGACAGCGGCTGGTCCCATACTGTCCAGATTAGGAAAGTTTCAGTGCACATTGTATTGTGCAGGCTACTGCCACAAATAAGATGATGCTATGAACCTTGAGCACACAAGCAACCATTCTTATTGCACAACCAACAGAAACTACATTTAACACCACAAACAAAGAATGAAAACTAACTGAATGTCCATTAGTCAACATGGAGTTCACAATTCTAATGTCCGTGATCGCGTTGTCTTGGTCGCGGGGCACATGAAATAATGTCATCAACACGCAACAACATTTCAGCTGCTTCAGCTGCCGATATAAGGACCTGGCGTTTGACAAGGTAAGACTCTGTCACTCCCATAGCAGCCATGTCACCCACAGTCCCATTAATCATATCTATGCAAAAGTTAAAAATAGTATCAAGCCAAGGATTATTGAAATAACAAACAAAACAACACACAACAACAACAACCACAACAAACAACAATACACTAAAATAGAATTGTCTCCACAACTATACTGATTCATATAAAGCACCTGGTCCAACGACAAGACACAAACACATCCTTTCTCAACACATCACAAACACAATCACCATACCCAGTCCGGCAGTACCCTTCTTCTCCATGTGAGCAGCTTTCAGTTGTGCCACGAGATCAGCGCTATCATAACCTGCATTGTCAGCGATGATGGCAGGCAACTGACATAAAGCACGAACAAATGCATCCATAGCAACCGACTCTTTCCCAGCAGTCTTGGCCGCCAGCTCACGTACTGCATTTGCCATTAGAACTTCTGAGCAGCCACCACCATAGACGACACGTGATTCTCTAACAGTCTGTGATAACACGCAAAGAGCATCGTGCAAAGAACGCTCAGCCTCATCAAGGATTTGCTGAGTGGCACCACGTAAAACAACAGTGCAAGCTTCACCAAGAGCAACTCCAGAGAATCTAAGTTAATAAACAGTATTAAGCAAGCAAACAATAATAGACATAAGTAACAGACGGCCAGATAAATGAAAACTACATACAGAAGACAGAAACACGAAGAATGACACTAGATAAACATACTGACAGGTAAAGAGACAGCCAGCCATGCACACACACACACACACACACACACACACACACACACACACACACACACACACACACAGACGAGCACGCACGGACGGACGGACACACACACACACACAAACACACACACACACACACACACACACACACACACACACGCAGACGGGCACGCACGGACGGACGGACACACACACACACACAAACACACACACACAAACACACACACACACACACACACACACACACACACACACACACACACACACACACACACAAAACCTTAGAAGTTTGTCCTCTCCTATCATGACCTCCTCAATGAGATCACACTTGCCTAATTTCACTAACTCAGGATGATCAAATGTAGACACAATCTCTCCTCCCAAGACTCGAGCAAGTTGTTCGATACCTTCAAAGTCAGCATGTTCTATAGCCATTACACCACGATCAGCAAACAATTGTTCAGGATAGTTATAAATAAGTTGACGATTGATAAACACATTGATGTCATGAGTAAGGATCTTCTCAACTTTCCGCTTCATCTTTTCCTTCTCAGCTCGTTCCAATTCAGCCACTTTGGCAGTAGAATCCACTCGAACACGAGAACCAAACACTTTGATCTTGTCTGTGTCCATGGGTGTGTTGGCAATGAGAATACGAGCATTCTCAACTTTCTTAGGCTGGTTCACACCCACCTAGAAATACAGTCATAATGTACATAATCACAACATATTTGTCTACAATACACGTCTAAAAATAGTAAATATAAATATCCACTTGCTCCTACAACTGCAACCATCTTAGAATTCAAAATAGAAAGTACATTTACCAATTGCTTAATTTAGTAGTTTAAGAATTAAAAACTAAATCATAGTTGTATACAGAGCAGAAAAATTTTATTACCTTAGACACATACATAATCCTGAGAGTGCCATGTGACTTATTGCAATGTAATACATCATCAGACATCTCCCACAAACCAATTAACATAATTTAAATTGTCCTACCAAATGCTCACTTAAAACTGTATAAACTTGCCCACTGGAAGTAAGTAATTGACAATGAACTTACAGTCACTATACAGCACACCAAAGATAGGTTGTAACATTTTAAAAAAGTCCTTGTCTGTGAGTCTGTCTGCATGTCTGTCTGTACTGTAACACAATATCTCTTGTCAAGTTGAATGGCTTAAAGGAGAACTCTCACCAAAATCAGCAATCTCTCAGATGAAAGCAGTCACTTCATGACACAACCCTTTGCAACCATTTACTGCAGATGTTTACCGTAACAGAGAAATATATCTCTGAAATTACCTGTGTGTGTGTGTTTAGTACCCGTATGTGGCATGAGCGTAACTCTGATTAATGGTTAGCAAGGAAGACCGATACCTGTGCACTTTTCAAGGCAAGGACTGTAAGACACATGGTGGGAAGTTGTGATTTATGGACTAAAGCAAACTGGGACCCCAAACTTATCACACAAGTAATATATCTACTGTGTCAATACAACCGTGGAGCCTCAAAAGGAGACCCTTCTTAAACTAGTTCATAGATCATGTCTCGCTGCATTTTGGGTGCGTTAGGAGCACTTGGTACAGTTAAACCTAAAGTAGTTACTTCCAAACAAGGACAGAGAGTAAGAGTTGTGCTGCATAAGGGGAATTGTCTGAACAACTCGTAGCCCATTCTCTGCTCCTGTGGTTGGCTGGACACAAGCTTCCTGCAGGAAGATAGTAGGCCTTGTATCTTTCTTTCAACAAGTTTTAGTATTTGGTGGGTGTTCCCCTTTAACCATCACTATAAAAATTTCAGAATATGAAAATCTTGTCAAAATCTCAAATGAGTTCAAAAATGTGTACTCAGAAGTAAACTCTGAAATTATTACAAAATTCTAAATCGACACCCCAAGATCCAACTAAACTCAGAAGGGAACACTCTACAGGTAGCATGCAAGTTACAGCGATCAAATCGTAGATGGCTGCTAGTTTCATAATCCAAATCAATTACATTTGCAACTATCTATAAATTATTCAATTCCATAAGATTAGATTGTAATTCCAAAGTTAGCTGTATGCAATGATGACACGGTCACCCATAAACTCATCCATACATGAGTACATGCTCCTGTCTGCTTCATTACAAAATCTATCATTAGTTGATTAAGACATACCTTTTTCTCTAAAAGAAATCCCTCATCAAGATACGACTCACTGAGTGATCCTCCTAGTCTTTTCAGTACTTTGATGGCTTCAAGATTCGTGCTACCTTTCAGTCTCAGCACAGCATCTACAGCCAGCTGTGCAAAGCCCTCGTGCTGATGAAGAATCTTAGAGCTAAACGTAGTGTGAGCAATGTTCAATAGATCACGACGAAACTTTTCACTGTCACCACTGTTGTCGCTAGCAGCAGCTGTAAGAGCATCGCGTGCTGCTTCTACGGCCTTGCGCCAACCTAGATGAAACACAAACAGTAAGATATCAGACAACTAACACGACGAATTGACACACAGCAAATACAAGATAGAACTGGATTGCACCATCGAGAATTAATTGTTTCTAATCTTGCACTTGGCAAAGCAGTCCTCTCACACAAAAGAAAACAAACCTTATAGTAACTGAAATACAAAATAGTAATATTGTAATAACAGGTTATAAAAATTCTATTTGAAAAGTCAAATATATTAGAGTAGTCCTGATCACCAACTACCACACTTAAAAGTCTCTCCCTTCAATTCTTTATGTCACGTGTAGCAAAACGTAAAGTTACTGCCACTGAATCTGATTTGTAAGTTGAAGTGAGGAATGAAAAATAAGTCACCAGTCAGGGTTCTACTTAGAAAGATGTAGCACATCTGTAGCACATCTTGCTGTATAATATTAATTAGAGTTATAGCAGAGCCTCTGTATGATCCAATACAGTTGTCAGGAACAACTGTCCAACAACCACTACTTATCCCATTAGTTCCAACCCACATCAAATCGACAATCGCTAAATTGTTGAGTCAGATGCCTAATCTACTTTACAGAAGGAAGCCTCCCATTTATTTTCAAAATGCAACACATTTCAAGTAGGTCTTGACCCCTACCTCCCTCCTCTATTCAAAACCCTTATCGCACATATTTATCGGTGTCTCCAGTCTCGATTGACACGGAACACTGTTCTCTCATTAATTGCCATAATGATGATGATGAGCACACAACACCATCAGCAAAAGTCAAGACAACCATTAGTTTGCCCAGGTAAGAATAGTTTCTGCTCTTTGGAAATTAGTGACAACACGGCAGACATAACCTTGTAAATCTGTGCCCCTACCTCTCCATGCATCATCTTCACCACGCTTGACTTCATGCAGACAAAAGAACATTCGCATGACACATCATGAACACATCTATGAACTCTTCATATTTGTTTGTTGAAGATCTGTACACATGTTTACGATGAGAAATGGTTTCTGAAGAGGTACCGTATTACCCCACATTTTGCTGCATGCTGGTATATGCGAATTTTACCAAAACTTACATGAGGTAGTTCTGGTAACTAAACTGGAATGCCAGTATAGGGTGGGGTAGGGGTAGTGCTGGTGAAGGTGACGCGATAGATATTAACACTGCAACCATGTTCCGTGATGAAGGAGCAGGATATTAATGGCACTCTCAAGAGGCAGGAGGGAGACACGTCTGCGGTCAAAGAGCAGCAAACAAGTGTTGAAGACCACAGTAGTCTAGCACATGGAAAACAATTTATAGCATTGCCACGAAACTGAGCATATTTTCAAAGCATGACGAACTAGGCGGCAACAAGTCAAGGACAGCCAAAAATGTGGAGTTTCTAAGCAATGTGTCCAGGATTGGGTGCAGGACTGAGAATCACTGCAAGAGACCAAACGGGAGTGCCACAGAGCAGTCCGGAAGAGGAGAAACGTGCTAAGCACCAATAATTTACAAAAAACAGGGAAAGTTTCCACATCTGGAAGAAAGAGTGGTTAGTTGGATGAAAGATTTAAACAGAAGGGAGTCACGATGAGTGGAGGCAGTATCAAAAGATATGCCAAATAGATGTACAGTGAAATCTTTCCAGAAGATTCAACGCTTGAATTTAAAGTTTCTAATGGTTGGCTGAATAGGTTTCTATCACATCACAGTCTTTGCTGTAGAAGCGTCACAAGCCAGGGACAGACAATGCCCAGCCATGCTAAAGATCTTGCTGGGAACTTCCTTCAATATGAACACAAGGTTTTGACAAGAAAGTTTGAAATGAAGTTTGTTGGCAACATGGATGAGGCACCTCTATGGTTTGATTTGCCAAGTTCACGATCACATGACTTTCAAGGGGTCAAGTTTATACCAACAAAGACCACAGGAAAGGAGAAGCTAAGATACACAGTTGCGTCGTCAGCAACGGCTGACGGCTCAAAGCTTGCTCCAATGGTAATCTTTAAGGGACTAAAGCATGCTCCCAAAGGGAAGTATCCAAATGATGTGATTGTGCAAGTTAACGAAAAAGGCTACAAGACTTCAGAACTTATGAATGCCTGGAAGCCAAGTGTATGGAAAAACGACCAGCAAGATTTCGCCCACCATCTCTGATTGTCATGGACAGTGCACCAAGTCACCCGGAGAAAAGTACCATTTCATTCTTCAAACAACACTACATACAACACTGAAGTAGCAATAATAACAGGAGGAAAGAATAGAGAAGCACAGGTGCTAAACCCTTGGCTGGTGTATGTAATCATATCTTGTCACGTGATAATGTTTTGCAGACTGAGGTATTTAGCCCAACCCACGGTTTCCAATGCAGGCGACTAGACAACCTATACAGGCTGGACGACCGATGGTAAAGTTCTTGTTAGCCGCAAATAAAGAGAGGTGGAGCTTTATGATGACATCACGTTTGTCTATTGGTCGGTAATGACACTATTGGTCGGAATAGCTTCAATTGCATCTGCGCTAATACAGTCGTATTAGCGCAGATAATACAGTCGTATGGTCATCAGCAAAGGACTACTATACCCTTAGCCCAGATATTCAGGCCTCGGGTAATGACTCCAGTATTGCAGCCCGCAGATGTCCACTGGAATAAACCATTAAGGCAACTAGACAACACACCGTACTGACGCGATTAATAACCCAGGCCTTAAGTAAAGTCCCATCCCCACCTTTGGTCTAGGTCCTAAGATTTTCACATCTTTTTGTTCTTTTATTGGGGCTAATTGACGCTTTCTATATAGACTAGCTTCTTTAATTGCCTACTCATTTGGCAAGGTGTTCTAGGCAGCTATGCCCAAGAGATATCGTAGCTTCACTGTTGAATACAAGATCAACGTTGTTGAATGGCATCAAGGCAATGGCTTGGTGGTGTCAAAAACCACCAACCAATTTAGCATTGACAGGAAGTGTGTGCAGAATGGCTTGTCAGGTGGTTAATTACTTGTCAATTGATTAAGTTAATTACTTCCGCCAATTAACACCTCCAGGTGTCAGGTTTTGAGTAGTCCCATCCCCTAGTTTACCTTTGATGCTAGCCAACCATGGGGGTGGGGTATTAATCACGTCAGTACGGTATACAGGCTGGATGACCAATGGTCGAATTCTTGTTAGCCGCTAACAAAGACAGGTGGAGCCTTATGATGACATCACGTTCCTCTCTTGGTCGGTAATGACACCACTTCTCGTCTATTGGTCGGAATAGCTTCAATTGCATCTGCGCTAATCGAGTATAAATACAGTTGTATGGTCATACGTGTATACGTATGGTCATCACCAGAGGACTACTATACCCTTAGCCCAGATATCCAGGCCTCGGGTAATGACTCCAGTATTGCAGCCCGCAGATGTCCACTGGAATAAACCATTAAGACAGCAATGAAAGAGAAGTGGATCCAGTGGGAGAAGTAGAGAACACTCGTTCTGGCAAATGAAAATCAGCATCCTATGACCTGGTGGTGCATTGGGTGTCTGAATGTTGCAAAGCCTTGTCTATTGACATAATCTGCCAGTCATTCTTGAGCTGTGGAATCTCTGGAGACACATCTGCTAGACTTCACCAAAGACTGCAACTGATCTTGCAAGGTGAGGCAGTTTAACGACAAAGAAGCTAGTGGTCTTCCAGACACAGGAGAAAATAAAGAACAAGATGAAGGAGAGGATATGGAACAAGTTGATAACTGAACATTAACTACTGATGCTGTAAGTTGTACCGTTAGATAAAGAAGCAAAGGATATCTATAGAAAGAACTTGATGAAATTTACATTTTAGTGTTGCAGTCTTGTTCTCTAAGTTTTCTAGTCTTATTGTGAATGACCCATGCACACCCGGAGAAGCAGTCATTTGACCCGCATTTTGCTGCATGCCGGTAAACCCCGGAGTATACTGGCACCCTGGTCAACTTTGGCATATACTGGCATGCAGTAAAAAATGCGAGGGTAATGCCATACAGCTGAAAGGACATCATCAACACACCGCCAAGATGCACTGTTCTACTACGGGACATCAGGGCATAATTTACTTTTTCTTTTTTTGCGTAGCGGTATTGCTACACAAATTGCAAATTGAGTAGCAGTAATGCAAAATTGCGTCGCAACCATATTTTTGCAAAACAGAGCAATTGATTAATTAATTAAATACCCAGACAGTTCATGCTTTTCTAGTCTACAGGCACAAGTTCATAGTCAGTGCCAAACCGTGAATAGTGATGATAATATTAAATTTGTTATTATAACACAATTCCTTTTAGCTAAGTGGAAACGAAGTTACTTGAATAGTAGTAAGTGGTACCCTGCCCATGCAAATTTTAGAAGCAAAATATGCTATTCATTAACTTTTGGTTTTTTAACCATATGGCTGAACGTGTGGCCTCCTTAAAGTGCTGAAGAATCGTTGGACTGCAAGTGTAGCGTCAAACTGTGCCAATGGCAGACCATCAACGCTAATCCTCATCAAGTGATCTAAGGTATCTTCACTAAGACTTGACCGCCAGTCACTTTTTATCCTCCTCATAGCACTGAAACCACGCTCCACTACGGCATTGCTGACTGCAAACACCAGCAGTACGCACACCAATTGCACAAAGTTTGGAAATATCTCTTTGTACTGGGACAGAAGCAGTGACCATAAGAGTATTTTTGGATGGTGTCACAATTAAGTTATCGATCCACTACATCTTGAAGAAGGTCCCATCTGTCATTACCCCATCCAGCAATACGTTGTTCTTTAATAGAAGACGACGGAAGTGCTCTACAGCAAGAGACACATCAGCTACACCAAAGGCTGCAAGATCATCTCGGTCAGTCGGCCACAGATTAATGTCAAGGAGACAAACTGCTTTAAAAAATCCCTGTTGTATATCATCAAAATGATTGTGAATGCATTTCCCAATAGCTTTGGTGAAAAGTGATCTCGACATCATAAATGCACTCTAACTACGTTTGGCTGTACCCGACAGCTTTACATTTTGAAATGCAGCTGGTCGCCTTTCTCTGCGGCTGCAATAAACTGCAACAACTCCGATGGCACTTCAGGGTTGTCAGCCTTCAAATTTTCAAAGATAAGATGAACCGAGTGCTAAGTTAGCAATGGCGAAAGGCAAGTCAGCAGAAGGCAAGTCAGCGGAATGACCTTGCAGATGACATGACAATGTAGCCAGAGGGTTCAGCAGAGCGTTGAAAAACAGCATATGCAACACAAACTTAAAGCTTGTCAACTTTTTCAAGTAGGTTGGAAAAGCTGTGCTGTTTGTACTTTCCGTGTTTCTGTGACAGCGTTGTTTCTGTTGACCTTTACATTGGAAAGTCCCATGCAACTACACATTGCATGAATGTTTGTTATTTTAGTTGGTAGTGACATTAGCTTTGATGTAAAAGTGCAAGTACATTGACTACACTGTTACTTACTTTTGTTCCTTTTTTACCTTGCTACCTAGTTACAATGGAAGTCTCAGTAGCTATCTTGTTTCAAGTTTCTGTTTCTGTTGCCATCCCTTCTGCTAATGAGATGATTTGGCAGGTGTTCTGCTAATGTGCTTTACTTTCATGTATTGCACAAAAAGTTCCACACTTTACACATATTAAAGCTGCACATAACTGTGATTTTCTGAGAGGGTTGAGAGCAAATTATAGACTTGTAATCAAAAGAAATACACAGCAAAGCAGAAATTACACCATTTGGTACATTTCAATTTGAAAGTCGTTATGACCTCTATGTCCTTTCAAAATGCTTTACATTTTGAAAAATAGACAGTGCTAAACCTGGCCAGTGTATGTAATCATCTCATTAAGTGATAAAGTTTTGCATACTGAGGTATTTAGCCCAACCCACTGGTCTCAGGTAAGGTTTCCAATACAGGCGTGTAAACAAAGGGTGCAGGTCCTCCCCGTAGTCACCACCAGACTACTGTACCCTTAACCCAGATACTCGGGCTTCAGGTAATAAGTGTGAACTTATGGGATGCTCCCTACAAAGATGCTAAATGTTTCTCTTCCTAATAGTTTAGCAGCTCTTGCACACCAAAAGGTGTAAGCAAAGCATTCCTACAGTGGAAAGTCACTCTTTCTGCATGACAGCAACTGTAAAATGTGATTTCAAAACTGCTACCACACCAACTCTAAATGGCACATGACATATTCAAATTATTTATAGCATGGGCTGTAACTAGTGTCGCACAGCCACACCCTTCCCTGTCTACATCAGCCAGCAAGAAATGATCTGGTGAACAGGCTTTGATCTTTTCGTTCGCCTCACTCAATTAGTCTTCTGCATTCCAGGGGGACTAAAGACCTCTTTAGTGGTCGATAGCGATGCCTAAAGAAAACAACTAAGCACAGGTAAGCGGTAAGCATGAGATCATGTCAACAGAGACATGATAATTCAGGATTGCAATTACCCACCTAGCTAGTGCATATGAATCATATTATGTATCTATTACAGCGTGAAGATGTAGGTGTGACTGACAGAAAGAAAGAAAAATGGACTAGTAGTATACACGGTAGGACATCAAAGTTGTGTGGTAAGCTTACCTATTACAGGTGTCACCGCGCGTCAATGGTGTGATTGATTTCTTTGATAGGCGCTCGCCATCGACACAAAGTCACCGATGGAAGCTTATGATGAAACGCAGCTACTAACAGTAACAGCTACTCACTATTCGGGCAGTATAATGCCTGCAATGCCTAAACGAAGTCTGTAGGATGCGTGGGTAGAGTCTGAATTATTAGTTACAAATTAACTGGCCTTGGTTCGGGCATTGCAGGCGTTGTAGTGCCTGAATAGCAACTAGCTGTTACTGTCATCGGCTTCCACCGGTGACGCCACGAAAAAGAACCTTCAGACATCGATCACACCATCAACGCGCGTGACACCAGTCGTATGTAAGCTTACCACACAACTTCGATGACCATACGGTGTGTATTCCTAGGCCGCTTTTCTTTCTTTCTGTCAGTCAAACATACATCTTCACACTGTAATAGATACCGTAATATGATTCAGATGCGCTACAGCTAGGTGGGCAATTCCGATCGTTATCCTGTCTCGGTTAACATGATCTCATTCCTACACATGTGCTCAGCCGTTTTCTTTAGGCACCACTAAAGAGGTCTTTAGTTCCTCTGAATGCAGGGGACTAATTGAGTGGGGCGAACAAAAAGATCAAAGCCTGTTTACCACGCCGGCGAATGTAGGCGGGGAAGGGTCTGGCTATGCGAGAGTAACAGGATCCATGACCCATGATGGTTATTGACACCTCTGCCCTCTGGGCTTATCACCTAGATAATAATTGACCTCACCTGGGAATCAGTCATTATCTCCTTGAATGCCCTCCATGCTTAGAGTCACTAACAATGGTGCATCCCTATAACCCATGCTATAAACTAAAGCTTAATTAAGTCAAGATTTGAATAACCCACCTACTAAAAATGTAAACAATATGCCTCTGGGTCCATCTGTTGTTTTGGGTTTATCATATTACATTCATAGAATAAAGTGCGACAGTGAACAAAAACATCATAATTCCATCAAAGCCATGTAGTAGGTGTTTCAGAGTAGGCTTTACTTAGCTAACTAGTATACTTGTGTCTGTGCATGTTTTAGAGGTTGAGTGAGTGTCTTTCTTGTTTCCTACTTAGTAATTAGCCCTTCCGGAAACATTTCACTACATTCTACAGTACTTCTGCGCTTTTAACGGCATGCTGGTTAATTACAGGGTATAGCAAGTGTCATTATACCTCGGTATATTATGGGGCAAAATTCTAACTTAGGAAACTGAGCTCTTCTCTTTTGTCTCATTCAATTCAGCCACTGCTGATGCTTTCCTTCTCCTCCTACACGACACTTGCTTGTCCTTCTTCATCGTTTCAATTTGTTCTTGACCTTTTATCCAGTTTGCACGCAGCTTCTCAGAACCCCACCACATTCTTTTGCCGTCTTTGAGATATTACCTTCCAAAGCTGCCATCTCATTAAAACTTCACTCTGTTTCTGAATTGGATATGATTTTCTACCCTTTGTAGTTGCGTCAACTGCCGCCATCATCAAGCACGAGCAGATTAGCATTACGCGGTCGCTTGTGTCTGGAATTCCTAGGACCCGTATACCTCAGTCTGTAACGACATACCTCAGTATTGGGTACCAGATAGGGTCAACGCTAATTTTGGTAAACCCCACTTTTACCAGCATGCTGTTAAAAGCGCAGAAATACTCTAACAGAATTCTTAGGATTCGGGCAACTTAAATGTGCACACTCACGTTCAACATGCACACTTCATCGCTTTGAAAATGATGCACTTTTTCAAAGACTCAGTAACCGAAGATTTAGATGCTCTAATTTGCACTGAAGGCAAAGCTGACTGAAGTCACTCTATAGCCTGAATTGGGAGGAGCCATTGCAGTAAGAGATTGTGTTAGACTATGTCTAGTAGCTAGGTCTTTTAGATGTAGTTCTCGGAACTTTTGCTTAATTCTGTGAAACTGAGATTGCTACACCTCAGTCTCGGTAAAATTCAACAAGCACTTTTGCATTTTGAGTCAAATCAGGGTTTTCTTAGGCTATGCATGTGACCAGGAAAGCACACGTCTCGTTCTCACACATAACATCTGCCCTAGTTACGTCTTCCTCTAAGTAGGAAAGCACACTCAGTTCACAGTGAGCACCAAAATTTGCATTGTTTAAATTAATTAAGTTAAAGTTTAAACTCAATCAACACCTAAATAGCCATCTTTGCAGTAGTTTTGTCTATAGATCTCTGCGCATGTGCAAACTTTGAACAGCACTATGAAGGAATTACGTTACCTGCAATTATTGTCTGAGGATGTATCTTCTGTGCTATCAACTGCTCGGCTTCTCTCAGCAGCTCAGCGGCCAGGACGGTCACACTTGTAGTTCCATCTCCCACCTCGTCATCTTGCACCTTAGATATCTCTACTAACAGTTTAGCAGCTGGATTATTCAAACCCAATGATTTCAATATGGTAGCTCCATCGTTAGTGATGGTAACACTGTTCCCAGACACGAGAATCTTGTCCATTCCTTTAGGGCCAAGGGTTGACTTCACAAGATCTCCAACAGCAATAGCACCAATAAATGATGATGTCCTTGCCGTTTCAGCCTTCTCCTCTCCCGCACCTTGCTTGAAGATGGACACGGGCTGCAAACGTGGTGCCGCCATGTTGAACAACACGTGGTTTTTGAGCATGCGCATCATAAACACATTCGGGAGATTCGGTACGGTACTGCAAGTTTTTGTGCAGAGCTACCCTTGTATCCAAGAAAGGGAGATTGCCGTTGAATTTGGTGTCCTACGACAAATATGATGACATCAACAGTAATTGTGATGCAGTGCTAGCCTATCCCGGATGTGAGCTTTCTCAGCTTTGGAAAATCTGCAAGCGTGTGCTATTTTGTTGTCCGGTACGTAAAAGGAGACCCTGCAGTTCAAGTAGATTAGACTTGCACTGAACGTATTCAAAATTCACATCATGCCTTTTGAAATTTCAACTTGGGAATTTTACGGTTTTACCTTTTATAGCAAATTTTGTGTTGGTTTTTTTAAATTTTGCATGGTTTGCACTTATGACTTTTATGAGGCCTATTTTACAGAGACTTAGAATTACTTAGTAAAATTCACGTCTTGTATGTACATTTAACTAGTTTTTGACAGTCACTTAATTGGGACAAATGATAGGTCCAAACTTGTCTTGCATGTGACGAAGGTTTGCACACTAATAGCATAGACTATAGCATCACATACAACATTGTGCTTTCTTTTTATTACATTTTCTTTGCTTTGTTTGGATTCTGGCTCTTCCTTTTGCTTTTGTGTTCCTTGCTTTTTCAAAGTATTAGTTCACTCTCTGTTTACAGGTATCCTTAGTCTTTAACTTTTCAGTCAGTTGAAAGTGACAGAGGGTGAATTCCAACACCTTGAAAGCCACTTACAATCCATGTGAGGTGCTCTGGAGGAAAGATAGGTACGTTGTACAATTATTGAAAGAGTTACAAGGCATATAGAATCTTTGCTGAGGAATACTATAGCTGTCTGCTTAGTTAACCTCAGCGGGGCGGGGAGGGAACAGGGTGCTGAGGGGGCTCAGGCACCCAAGTTTGAGCACAACTTCTATTTTGTAAGCAAACAGTACCCTCGTAGTTCATGTACTCTGATGCATGTGTCCTCTCATGCCCCCCCCCAACTTGCGAGTCACTCCTCCGCCTCTGATCAGTGGTGAGTATACCTTCAGTTTGGATGCATATGACATTATCTGTGAATTGTTGGATAAAGCATGTAATCAATAGGAATCACGCAGAGTACTGTAGCCACATCACAGTAGATTCCCATGTCCAATTGTCATGTGCTTAGCACTGCCTTTGAGAGAGGACTGATTCTTTAGACTGCTGTGCAATCACAACTGGACAGAAAAACATGATGTCAAGCAAGCAGAAATTCACAACTGGTACCAAATAGTCTCATCTATGATTTATTAGTTTTAGACTACCAGATCAATCCAATAATGATATCTTTGTGATATCAGTCCTAGTTGTGTTCTAATACTGATGAGTACATCTAACCTGTAAGCACTATGCTGACGGTTGAAGTAGACAGTACATACAGTAACGGTTGTCAGGTCTGTATTATAAATGTGTATAAGTGCAGTTACCATACTACATAAACAATCCCAACAATTGTGCTCTATGCTATTACCTTATAAAAACAATTATTCTACAATAAAATTCACTAAATATTTCTGCTATTGAACCACACATTAGCGATACATCTGTATGTTAGTCTTCTACTGTATTTGAGCTAATATGTAGTAGGGAAGTTAAGCAGCAATTTTGCAATGGATCTATATAGCACAGCCAGAGTCCATGCAGTCTAAACCAAACATTGATGCCATACCAAAAGTTCAAGCAAGATCTCTGGGGAAGCCCACAATCTCGAATGACTGCAAGAGTACAAGGGACATACACAGTAGAATGAGAATGCCAAAAGCAATGAGTTTGTTTTCTGGCGTCTTAAAATTTGAAGCACGCGTAGGCTCTTTCTCAGTAGTGTCCACATTTGAAACGCGTGTAGACTCCTCCTCAACAGTGTCCACAATGGCAGGTTCTTCTAGCGCTGATCTGCGCTTTCTTCTTCTGGTGCTACTGCTAGAAAGTCCGTCGGTGTCACCACCATCACAATCTTGACTCCTCATGAGATCGATGTAGGTCGTTATCTCCTTCACACTCTCATCACTCAACTCGCAATCACTCCACTGAGCTCCCCTAACCAGATCCACGCCGTGTTTCTCCATCAGTTTTACTGTCGTCGTTACCTCGACTTGCACGGCCGCCTCCTCGTCGTATCGCTGAGCGACGACGTACTCTTTTCCGGGAATCGGTTTGTACCGTCCAGTGAACGTGTCCCCTGCTCTCGTTCTGTAGTGTTGTGCTAGACGGCGTCTAAGATTACCCAAAGTTGTTCTACCAACGTAACGTCGTCCCGCCTCCAGTAGGAGCACGTAGATTACGTATGTATGATGACTGCAAGACTGCATGGTACGCCACAGCGACCAACCTGCAACGGTTCTCGCCTGCAGTGGCTCTACGCAGCTACTAACGTCTCTTGCTTGGTCAGCTCCGCCCAGTCACGCACACGCACACGCAACACGGGATACACCTAGGTAGAATGGAATTACAGCTCTCAATGGACAATTAATCAACCGCACTCGATTGTTTAGTTCCGGTAAATGACATCTTTCAATATGAGTTTTTGGATATTTTATGCTAAACATCCTCGCAACGTTCCTCCCCTAAGTGTTCTTCTCGTGAAACATTAGTGTAGGTCTACTTGGATATACCGGAAGTTTGCTATTGTTTTCTAAAAGTATCCATATATGGTGTACATGGTGTGGTGCTAGTTACGAAAGTTATGCTTCGTATTTCTTTTCTTCAGTCGGTATGACGTATACCGCGTGTGTTTGGTGGCAGGAGCTAGAGTTTCGTTGACGCAGTGAACTAGGTAAAGCAGGTTTCTACTAGGCCTAGGTAAGCAGGTTGTCTGGCTGGACCTCTAGCTAAGTTTGCATAGGAATGGATCCTCTGTAAAGCAAGAGAATTTAGAACCGTCAGGTTAGAAGTCGCTACAGTAAGTTCAGGCATTGCTGAAAGTGTGTCTAGTCAACTGACAGACGGGGCGGGTACATCTAAGGAGACAATTAGCCTGCAACCAATTTCCTGGTTACTCTGCATTGTATTCCAAAAACAACAACAAACGGATAGTAAATAGACTTTTATAAACCGGCGGTCTATATGTACAGTGGCGGATCCAGATGGGGGCGCGCTTCAATTGGCAGTCATTTTCTTTGGTACTGTACCTATGTACACGTGTGTAGTGCGTAACGCACGCTACAGAGGTATTCGATTTCCAGAAGTGTACACTGTACGAGTCTGTTCTGTTTCTTAACTAACTTAACCCGCTTGAAGATAAAGTTTTCATAGTTAGGATTCATTAAAAGACATTGGTAGTACTGCACAGTATATATGTCTATCTATGCATTCACTTGTGTTTCCTGACTACAGCACTTCCCTGACAAGATGCAAAACTCTTCCATTATGCAGATCAGTTGCAGTTTTTCTGCAGTGTTTTATTCAGCCCGTTGTGTAAGGAAAATCATTAATATTAACTTGTGACGTCATAGATGTGCCCTCCTTGCTAAATCCTGGATCTGCCACTGATATAACACGAATGTATAGCGAGTCGTCTCCTCTGGGAGAGACCCTTTCTCTTGAGCCTAGTTTTTCATATGATCTTTCAAAAACTTTTTGATCTCGAGTTGGTGCTATAGTAAAATGGTATTCGAGATACCATCTCCACTCTAATATTACAATGGTTGACATCTCAGAGCTGAACGGAGAGCTATATCTAGAGCCCAAATGGTCTTTGCCATGCATTCACCAAGTGCATGCTCACGTGTCTAAACGGTGTTCAATCTCTGTATGAGTTCTTCAGCGAGAAAACTGCATTCTGGCAAAACACAACTTCCATGCATGAGTGCATGGAAACGTACGGTCTCAAAGTTGAAACGAACAGAGGTATAGCTCTTGCCATGCATGCACTGTCTGAATCATAGTCTGTGTTGCGCTTTGTGGGCAAGGCCATGTGTTCAGATTCGAATCTGAATTTTGTTATTTGTTGAGCAGCATTATTTTTGAACACACGTCTGATATTCCAAAGGGTCAGAGACAGTGTGTTCAACAGTTGATTCACTAAGGCTAACTGTCAGCCCGGTTAGGTACAATCTGGAGAGTACAGTAAAGTGTGGGTGTGTGGGGGAGGGGGCGGTGGAGCAGATGGTAGAGCGTTGGTGATGACATCCGAGATCTTGTATTCCGTGATGAGGGTTGAAGGTTCAATCCTGGTGGATGCGACACTGTCGCAGTTTCCTTGAGCAAGAAACTCGCCCACACTTGCTTCTCCCGACTCAGGAGTATAAATGAGTACCTGGTCATTGACTGGGGTGGACATGACATCATGCAGCAGACGGGTACGTGTGGGCCTTGGTGTCCAGTCCCAGAGCTGCGTCAATGTCAGTGCCCCTGGATGACTCTGGCCAAGCTCCAGGTGGATTGTAGCGCTGGCCCCAAGACTCCACGTAGCGCATGAAGGCCCTGTGTCTAGAGGCAGGGGGAGCTATCTCCACAACTGACCTCAAGGTCAACGTCGAAAGACGTGGAGGGCTTAACATTTGTCCATTGTGTGTGTGTGTGTGTGTGTGTGTGTGTGTGTGTGTGTGTGTGTGTGTGTGTGTATGTGTGTGTGTGTGTGTGTGTGTGTGTGTGTGTGTGTGTGTGTGTGTGTGTGTGTGTGGTGTGTGTGCGTGTGTGTCACTGTGTGTGTGTCACTGTGTGTGTGTGTGCATGTGTGTGTGTGTGTGTGTGTGTGTGTGTGTGTGTGTGTGGGTGTGTGTGTGTGTGTGTCACTGTGTGTGTATGTGTGTGTGTGTGTGTCCTTCTCAAAAAGCAGGAGAAGAAACTGAATACCTTGCACTATCGATGCATTAGAAGTATCTTGGGCATTCCAACAGGCAACAATGGTCTGAGCACATCACAATGACAGAAGTGAGGAGGAGGTGGGGAGATGAGGAGACTGCATCTGAGAAAGTGAAAAGGAAAAGGTTGGAATGGTTGGGACACCTAGCTAGGATGCCAGACCATAGAATACCAAACTCAACCTTATTTGGTTAGTTGCCTCAGCCCCGCCCCAGATGTGGTCCAAGAAGAGATGGAGAGATATGATGAGAAGAGATTTTAAAGACATTGAAGTATAAGAGGTGGAATGGTATGATGAGGCTGTGAGATCGAGAGCGGGCTGGAGTACATTGTGTCGTGATGGTTTGGAACGTTGGAGAGAGAGAATGGGACATGTGCTCCCGTAGCAGTCAAGGCTGTGATGTGTGAGGTGTGTTCCAGGACCTTTAGAAGACAGATAAGTGATAGAAGAGTGATAAAGCAAGACACAAGTGTATGGAAGAAAGAAGGAAACCTATAAGGGAACAACAGGGTGCAATTCAATGTTCAAATTGTTTGAAATGGTTCAGAAGTAAAGGAGGATTGACAGTTCACAGATGTGTAGAATTCTAGCAATCACAATATTTATTCATCAGACTTGTTGCCTCTTGGAGGCAAGCTTGACCGTTTTACGGTAGCTTTTGAACAGGACAAGACAGGACAGATGTGTGTGTGGTGTGTGTGTGTGTGTGTGTGTGTGTGTGTGTGTGTGTGTGTGTGTGTGTGTCTGTGTGTCATTGTGTGTGTCACTGTGTGTGTGTGTGTTTGTTTGTTTGTTTGTTGTGTGTGTGTGCTACTCTGTGTGTGTGTGTGTGTGTGTGTGTGTGTGTGTGTGTGTGTGTGTGTGTGTGTGTGTGTGTGTGTGTGTGTGTGTGTGTTGCTGTGGCTCAATTGGTTAGAGAGTGCGTTTGGAGAATGGAAACATCCGGGACCTTGCAGGGTTGCAAGTTTAAGTCACGGTGATGGCAAGCTATAGCATAATTTCCTTGGGCAAGAAATTTACACACAATTGCCTCTCTCGACTCAGGAGTCTAAATGAGTACCTGGTCATTGACTGGGGTGGCAAAGGCCTTCGACTGCGACAAAGTCCATGAGCCACTGAGGTTTGGGTGGGACTTCAGGTGGTCACACCACAGTTGGCGTCGCAGTCAGTGCTCCTGCTAGCACCTGGCCAGGCTCCAGGAGATTGCTTAGCACAGCCCATAGCTCCTACTTAGTGCACAGGAACCCAGCCATCTGGCTAGGGGGCATTACCATTTAAGGCAGCTCCTTATCCATTTGCCGTTTTTTGCCATTTGTGCGTGCGTATGTGCGTGCGTTGGTGTGTGTGTGTGTGTGTGTGTGTGTGTGTGTGTGTGTGTGTGTGTGTGTGTGTCAGTGTAGATCTTTTTGGAGGAAAGGAGACCTCACAAGACATTCTCGTTTTTGTGCGCACATCTGTAGTTCGTCATAAGTTTTTAAGTTTTATTCTACCTCCTTTGTCATCTTGTCCGTAGAGACACTGTTATCATCCATTGAGGATGGACAGCTCAAAAGGTCAAAGGTGTGTGTGTGTGTGTGTGTGTGTGTGTGTGGTGTGTGTGGTGTGTGTGTGTGTGTGTGTGTGTGTGTGTGTGTGTGTGTGTGTGTGTGTGTGTGTGTGTGTGTGTGTGTGTGTTAATACTTTTTTATTTGTTTATTTTTTCCAACCATATCTCACGTATATCTGTGACTATCTCAAGAGTGGAATGCAACATGAGTAGAACGTTTGGCCCCGTTTTTCCACCCGCAATAGATTAATTAGATTCTAGTGATAGGTAATGTAGATGTTACGTTTTGTAACTATTAGTAAATCAAATATCACTGGAACTGTGCTGGAACCGGCCACCATTACATAGCATCCTAGACCTGATAAATACACATTGGACCGAACCATCCTATTACCCCTAACTTCGTTTATTGATTCTTTGTTCTGTCTAGTAGCCACAAGCATAGAAACTTATTCAAAGTGTAGATATGATTGCTCACATGATAATAATTGCTCTAGTGGGCTAGTGAGTAATTACCTGCATTGGAATGTCTATGGACAAGACAATCGACTTTGTGGCAACGTTTCTGGTACCTATACGGAAACGTGTAAACAGAGTTGCCAACCAGGAATACTGAAAATGCGTGAGATCTCAGATTTTTATCAGTACAGTGACTTATATCTGCATATGGGCGTGGCCACAAACGACTAAATACATAAATTTTTACAAACACGAAACGATAAAGCTCTCCCGTTGAATCTGGATATGTACAGGGTATTTGCTAAATCCATTAGTGAATGTTAATTAAGTTAACTAAAGCAACCTCACTTAATTCCATCTCAAAACAACATCTAACTATCATTCCTGCGTTTTCTATTATATCTTGCTGTAGCCGTTTTTGCTTTCAGTAGGAGCTCTTTAGTTGGCTCAAACTTCAGAACAGTACCCTGCGTCATAGCTAATTTTGTTATGCTAATAGATGCTAGAGTCGTTTCTGCATTCAGCCACGGTCGAGATTCACTCCTGTTCTTCCGAATCATGCTGAAAATCCGTTCTTCTCCAGCATTAGTGTGAGGGATAGTTGCTACCAGCCTGGCAACTTTGCTGAGAAGAGGAAACCATTCCTGTCCATCAGCGTGTTTGGCCCTAGCTAGAAATGCCCATACGCTATCCAGTTTGAAACCATCCTTGCCTACATCTTCAGGAAGAAAACTATCACTAAGCATTTGGTAGTCTAAAACCTTAGATTGTAGGGAATCAATTTCTGTGTGATTGAAATTGATTACGCCATTGTACTTTTCAACGAAATAGAGTACAGATGCAAATTTTGCGCTTTGTCTTGTCCTGAAGTCCGTCCACTTTGCATGTTGGAAAAGAGCCTCTTCAAAGGGAAAACGAGAAGTAAGATATTCGGTTGCAGCACTGAAGAACTTTCGAACATCAGCTAGGAAAGTTTTCCGTTGAAGAGACGTAATATCTCCTTCTCTTTCTAGCCATCTGAGCATCTGATTTGTTGCATATCCAACAAAAAGTTCTTCGTCTGGCAGTTGATCTTTTGACGCTCTGACTGATGAATCTGTAATATCTGTAGCCCGACATATAACACGTGGGCTAATGAATCTTTTCAAGAACGATCTAACTAGTTCAAGCATTTGGTCAAAGAGAATATGAATGCAAGGCTCTTCTCTTTGCAGCAGCTTGTTTGCTTGTGTGAAGGTAGGCAGAGATGCTTGGAAAAACATAAAGAAAATCTCTGTCATAGGATTTTCAAAGCTTCTACGCAACCTCTGAAACCGTGCATCTCGGCAATTTTCAGACAGAAAATAAGACTTCAAGCCTTCATACTCTAGTAGAACCCTGTTCACGACTTCTTCTAGGCTCAGCCATCTCGTTGATACATATTTCAGTATCTTTCTGTATTCTACAGCACAAAAGGAACAAAAGTCTTGTAGTGAGCTAGTTCTTTTTTGGCTGTTTCGAAACCAGAAAAACAAGTCGGTCGTCATATCTTCAAGATCACAACCAGTCACTTCCATAAAGGCCTTGGTAGCAGCACGAGCTGTATTGTGAATAATATGACATGCACATCCAACGAAGGAAACCGAAGGGTTCAAGGAATGAACCCTGGTCATAATAGAGTTACGACGTCCAACATTAACACTAGCGTTGTCAACGCTGAATGCAACACAATTGCTCTATGGGATATTAAGCCATTGAATTACCTCGTTGATTGATTCAAAACTTATAGCTGCCGTCCCAGCTTCTTTACCCTTGGTAAGACACATGTCTAGGAGTTGAAAAACAATTTTTCGGGAATCAGGATCAACAAATCGTACAGTCAAAGGATTTAGCTTCTTATCGTCATTTCTGTCAGTAGAACCATCAATGGCAAGAGAGTACGGTTCTTTCTGAATGGCCTTGGCAACATTTTCTCTAATTTCTTCAGCTAGTGCATTGTTTAGGATGCGTGTCGACTTGGTGCGACTACAAGAATATCCTTTCGCTGTTGGGCTGTCTGAAAAAATACTTCGAACAAGGAGACTTAATGTATCAGCTAGAGACATTGGAACGTTATGCTGAGCAATCATACACGTCATCTTGACTTCAGTTCTAGTAATCTAAATAGAGAAAATACCATTCATCTATCATTCATCTATCCATCCCATCCCATCCATGCATTCATAGATACATACAAACATACATACGTATAATAATGTATGCATGTATGTATGAATGTATCTAGACTGACACAGTATTCTTAACCTTATCCTGCAATGCAGAAACAGCTCTGGGTATTTTCAGTGACGGTTGAAGAATGGCTCTGTCAGCTTCCGCTGTCTTCATGACAGTTTCAGAACTAGATTTGCCTGGGGTGTCTAGATAAAAGACATCTTCATCCTCCTGCTGGGTGTTCACTGTTGGTCGCTTCCTCGATATCGCGTAGCGTAATATTTCAGACATTTGCATACACACGTATCGCGCGCTGTAACATACGGGACTATTTTATGCATCCTCGACTTTTGGACTATATCAATTATCGCCAGCACAGGCATTTGGGAGTTCAACTGTTGGTTATTCGTAATCATCGATTACTTTACGGCAGTCTCGTTAGATTTTATATTAGTTACTATCAGACACTACAGATTTTACGTAATCTACGGTGTACGTGTACCTACAGATTCTGTCACTGTACATGTCTGCCTGACAACAACGGATCTAGTTTCAGCAATCAAAGCTGCGTGAGATCTGGGTTCCTTGCGTGTGAGCGTGTGACCTGAAGGAACTTGCGTGAGACTCACGCAAGTTGCGTGTGTGTTGGCAACTCTGTGTAAACCTTCACTATGCTTGTAAGGGGGTTGATATTAATACTACGTTACGCGGGCACAGCCAGTAGCGGACTACCACAGTGTGCAGTGTACATCACCCATCGGCATCTTGATACATGGTGACAGGAGTGAGTCGTTTCCATGGCTGAAGGAAACGTCAAACGGCTTGAGAAGCAACCCAAGCGTGACGAGGAATCTGACAGAGATGCCACATCCCGAACAGCGCCCAATCAGGTAAGCACGGTACTGATGCAAGGAGTGTTGACAACGCCCAGGCCTTTATGCGTCGAGGCGACGGAACGCGCAACTGGCGTACTTGGCGCCAAATGTGGGATGCTTATGCCACGGTGTCCCGGATATACCCGGATATACGAACAATCTGAGGAATACCAACTAGCGACGTTTATCATGTGCCTGGGGGAGGCTGGTGTGGAGGTGTATAACGCATTAAGTTTCAATAACGAGGCAGACAGACTCAGCCTGGCCACGGTCTTGTCAAAAATGGAGCAACGTTTCATTGGCACAATGAATGTTACGTATGAGCCGTTTGTTTTCAGAACCAGGATGCAAGGACAAGGAGAGACTTTTGAGCAGTACTTACTAGCCCTTCGCACTCTTGCCAAGACCTGTAATTTCCAGGCAATGTCAGAGGATATGATCCGGGACCAAATTGTCTGTGGAATCACAAAGGAGTCCTTACGCAAGTCTTTGCTGGAACGAAAGGACCTGAGCCTGTCCGTCTGTATTGATATATGTCGAGCAGCAAAGCGATCTGCACAGCAATCGAAGGTTATGGGTGGTCATGAAGATGTACACGTAATGCGCCAGTCAGTCAGGCGCACATCAGTGCCACAAGCAAAACCAAAGGCAAGCAAGAAAACATGTGGATACTGTGGGCAACAACATGTGAAAGGAAAATGCCCAGCTTATGGCCACGAATGCACAGCATGTGGAAAGAAGAATCACTATGCTGGGGTGTGTCAAAGCACGAAAAGGACCACAGTCAACTGGACTGAGCAGGAGAGTGATGAGGAATCAGAACACCTGATGACCCTAACACTAACGGAAGAGATTAATGCAGTGCAGCACTCAGTTTTCCCAAAACAGCTGTTTGCATACATGGAAGTGGAAGGCCAACGAGTGCGGTTTCAACTGGATTTGGGTGCATCATGCAATGTTATTCGACGACAAGATTTGGTACCCACAGTGGTCCTTGAGAAGACAAACCAAATACTGTGCCTCTGCAACTGGAGTCAACTAAGACCATTGGGCAAGTGTTTGGTCAATATGAACAACCCAAAAACAGGTAGAAAATACAAAGCCAACTTTGTTGTTGTGGACGATGCCTCCACATCACTTTTGGGAGCTAGGTCGATACAACAGATGGATCTGGTGAGGATACAGCACGAGAACATTATGGCGGCAACCCTTCAAGCTTGGTGTCAGGACAACGTTGACAGTACAAATACTCACATGTCTGGTCAGAACAACGCAATGCAGAATCCACAGCTACAAGGAAACAATCAGCCGGCCAGTCGTCGTGTCATACCACGCGGATCGGTCGAATGGTGAAGCCCCCCCCCCAAGTATTTGGACGATTACACCACCTAGATAGATAACTCTAGCTAAAACAGTACAGGTTGTAGTTAATGACTGCTAGATAAGAGTTGCCAGTGATTGACGGAAGGAGATTGCCAAGCCATAAACAGGACAGTTTTTTAGTTTTTTTGTTGTTTTAGTCAAGAAGAGATGTAAGGGGGTTGATATTAATACTACGTTACGCGGGCACAGCCAGTAGCGGACTACCACAGTGTGCAGTGTACGTCACCCATCGGCATCTTGATACAATGCTCACCATTCTCTACTCGAATAAATTGCATTCCTAGTGGAGTAGATACTATCTAAATTAATTTTGTGGCAGTCATGTACGCTCAGCAGCAGAGTCAGCAGTCAATAGATCAGCTGCATTTGTAAATTTCGATAATACTTTATACGTACTTTATACGTTTAGGGATATACAAGCAGTAAACACGGTTAAAATAAAGAACCTTATTTTTACGTTTTGTAGCTGAGTGCCTACAAACGTCCGGGTCGTGTCGCACACATCTGTCGTCATGGCTACAATAACGGAAGTTCATCTCTCTGGTTACAAGTTCATCTCTATAGCTACAACACCAGTCATCCATTAATTTTAGCGTTTCAGCTGAGCAACACATAGTAGACGTTGCGTCTCAAATGAACCTCATTCGTTGGGTAGAAGTGACCACTCGTCATCTCCCGTCTCACTCGGTGTGCGGAGGAGCAGAAGGAGGCGAATGGAGACCAAAAATGCTGGAAACGTACGTTGGACGTACAGTAGACGAACACGTCGTGGGAAAAATCGTTCCGTTTTCTGACTGCATCTGTATTGCACGAAATGGGAGAGAACAACACATTAGTCGCTTGCAGGAGCCCGGTGGCGCTGCGGTTTATGAGGTGCTCACATTTCAACCGCCAGATGCACGGCAACCTGCGGATGTGAGTCTTGATTGGATTGAAGCCAGAGGCAATGAGATACCTGCCGGTGCTGTGGAGGGAGGTCTGGAGAATGGTGTGGTGACCTACATAGGACGGCGGAATGCTGAATCACAGAAGTTGTGTGGAAAAGTCAATTCCAACGAGGGCTGTTTGATTGTCACTTGGAACGGAAGGGAACTAAGGTATACGGATTATGAGTTGCTGGTATTGAAGGACGTAGATAAATACACGTTGAACGATGTGATGTATGACATGAGTCAAGTGAAGAAAATTCCTAGTGGAGAAATGGTGACAGTTAGCTCACATGCTATCAGGAATGATGAAGTTAATGACAGAGAAGTGGCTCAAGAGGTTTACTGCAGCAGGGAGGATTCTCATAGTTGGACACAGGCAGAAAGCAAGGGTTGTGGCATTCTCAAAGGCATTGTGACTGATGTGAATGCTTCGTGTCCTGTTATTACAACCAAAGGTACACTTGATGAGCTGAGTGAAGGGACACATAGTCAACTGTGGGATGACAAAGTGACAATTGTGAGGACAAACAGATTGCTGATCAAATACTTTGTGCCTACGAAACACACTGTGAGTGCAGGCATCGTTGTGACTGACATGGATGTTGAGATTCCATACACGGGAGCTTTGATCAAGTACTATAAAAATGGGGTTCAGCCTGATTCCAGTGTAGTTCGTGGAGTCTACAAAGGTGTACTCAAGCAAATTGATATTCGGTATGGAGACTGTATTCCCCTTAGTCACAACGATCCTGCTACCACCCCTACTGATAGAGATGTGACAGAGAACAGATATGTAGCAGATAATACATTGTCTACTCCCATATTGTCGTTACCATCAGGTTCTGTTAGCAATCGTTGTGATGCAAGTGTCGACAGCAGCAAAGAAACAGGCAGCTTGGGTGGTTTCAATGACAAAGTGAACGATAAACAAGAGAGTACAAACAAAGAAACGGAACAAAGGTATGCAGATCCTGCAAGAAGAGATTGTAACTCAACAGTGGACAGTGGGGAAAATGCATTGTTGGCAACCGATGTTGAAACTGCTGCAACTACTGGAAATGCAAGCAAATTACTCGAAAATGATAACATTAACGAGCTAGTGGGCATTGTAATTGGGATTGAAAATCAAGCTGGTGAAGATGATGATCAAAGGTTACAAGTGAATGGTGAAATGGCTGATCAAGACACTACAGTTGGCAGTCAGCAAACTGAGAAAATGGACGTTAATATTTTGACCAATGACTCTTCAGGAAAATCAACTCAAGCTACAGTCAATAGCCAAACAACTAACATATGGAATTCATCTACCATTAGTAGCACTGAAGCTGATGCCATTATTTATCCACCCACTGGAGACCAGAAAACTGTAATACCATCTCCAGCAAGCACGAGGCAAGTGTCAGTCATACCAGCAAGTAGCTGTGATAAATCTGAGAATTTGAATCAGACGAATCCTTTTGGAATGTTACATTCACATGCTAAGGAGTCAAACACAAATGTTCAGGAAGGACAAACCAATGGGAAGCATCCAGTGGAAACAGACATTGATGCCGATATTATTGGCGAGGAGGATAGTCGTTTCCCTGCTCCATTGCAAAGTTCAAAGAACTCTGGATATGACACTTCACCTAACCCACCAAGCGAGGAGCCACTGATGGGGTCACATGAAAGTTACAGTAAAGTCAATAATTTTGATGGCACCCAAAAAGAAGACGTATCTTCTCGTTGTTGTGACAGCGGATGCTGCACCGTACTTTGAAAGAACTTGCATGTACACTTGTTGACTATGTCAAACCATATGCCTCTAAATTCACGCAAGTGTTACACGCTGTTTTTTATGTCAGGTTTACTGTAACATGCTCTTTTCAAAGTGTCTTGCGCTGTAGTAGTCTAGTTATTCGGTGATTTGCCCAACTGTTTTGTTTTTTTGTTTCAATCTACAATGCTTTTCATCTGTCTTAGTAAATCTGACAAGAAATTGAATTAATGCAGGATGTGCTCAGTCGAGCGATCTATCTAGTTCACGTGCATGTCGTTCTGTCACCATATTTTGTCTATACCTGTCGCTAGCAAAACTGGTCTAGTGTACCATGCCCGCCGACAGCATGAGGCCAACAATCTAAGCTGTTTTACAATTTGCGATGTGGTAAACACAAATTATGATAAAACATCTCAATATCGTCTTTGTCGACTGCATCTCTTCTGAATTAAATACCTCGGAACATTGGCACCGCGCCTGTGTCTGATCCGCAATATACCGTATAAGAGAAATATTGGCGAGGAATTTATTTTGGCGGATTGGTGGATATTTTAGCGAGCGCCAATATAGAATTCGCTATTAATTTGGTCACCAGGATATGTTGACGTAATCACCCAAGTAGATGAGATGTGGCGATGTGGAGTATACTTTCACGGTATCAGTCCCTCCCATCTATATAGATGTGGCTATGCGATGGTAATATGACTCTTTGATACACACTGTAGACAAAACGTAGACATTGTGGGTACAAAAGATTATCACAGAGTCTCAAAACTGTACTTTTCTACCGGATGACATCATGTTACCTGATAGATAAACACCTAAAACCCGTACTGTACATGGAGCAGCGGCGTGGCGTAGCCAGAAATTTTTTAGCTTGGTTCCATACTTGATATTAATTAACATCATAGTTTTATATTAATTACTTTCAGCAAGGCTCAGAAGCCAGTGATTCTAGCTAGAGATGCTCGGCTACTATAAAATCCTGGATGTCTCTTGGCTCCTGCATCTGCGCCAGCGAGTACATTTGGTGATCTGAGAGACTGCAAAATCAAAAGTTTAATTCTTTCAACGTAGCCAAATGAAAAAGTACCGTGCTTTAATAATTGTGATGTAACAAGTACGTACTTGAAGAGGTAAACCGTCTGCAACAAATGAATGCATTCCTTAGATGAAGTTGTCAAGAGATTCAAAGGTGTCTGTAAAGCATAAGAGCAGACGCGTTTATTTCTATATGTGTCTACTAGTATAGATGGGCTCTCACGTATCTTTGTGGCTTTTGCAAGATCTCATATTGGAACTACGGAAGAATCAATATCAGCTCTCAGTGGTGTATAGCAAGGACAATGAACCACGGGGTGCTCAACATAAAGTCTAGATGTATATGTGTGTATGGTATTTTGGGGTTTTTTGCGCTGCGAGCAGTATTATTATTATTTACATAACAGTCAAAAAGTACTGTATTGCTTTTTGGAGCGAGGGTGATGGATAATGGCGTAACGGCACGTGGCCCTGTGCAACTTTTATTCTGGATCCTTCGTGCAAACGGGATCCAAGCCGCGTGCTGATACCGACCGCTTCAACCTCCTCATCACTAACAATGCAACGTCTCTGCGCTTACTCTAGCAGTTGTACGGCCGCGCTCTTTACTGCGACGCGGAGGTCGTCATTTGCCTAGTGCCTTTCACTGTGCCAAATGCACCGAAACATGTCACAGATCGCTTTGCAACTATTTTTGGCAGACTCTAAAAAATAAGAGAAGACGACAGAACAAGTTTGGAGTCGTTGCGTTGTTTCCTCGATTTACTACAAAAAGGATCCCGTTTGCACGAAACTTCTTGCAAATGGGATCCCACATGTTCTCCTCTGCAGATCGCTTTGCAACTATTTTTAACGTTTTGTCATCGTCATCGTCATCATCATCATCATCATCATCATCATCGAGATCTTTGGTCAATGGTGGTCTAAATCGGCACACACCAGCAAACACAAACAAACTGAATCGCGCTCTAAGCTACATAGTCTTAGTCTCTAACATAGTCTGGCTTGGCATTATTGACAACTTGGGTTTGCTTTAAAGCTGTAAAATATTGTACAAGAATTTTTAGAGCTACATAATTATAATTTCTTTTCACAGAGTTTTGATGCTTCCATGTAATTTGCACTGACAGCTGAATGTCATTGTGACATGTCTACTAGACGTGTTGCACTTTGAACCTGGATCCAAGTAGCTGCTAGTGTAACACTATCGTAGCAATATGCAACGCAAACAAAGGTCAAAGACATAAAGAGGACATCCCGTGATGCTATTCTTGGTAGCATTGTATTACGAACACAGGTACAAGCACCATCGTAGCAGAAAGTGACATACGTCGATATCTTTCTAGAGAAAACTAAAATACTCAGTAGCTTTCAAAGTAATAGATCATTTCTGTGGGTATTACGTTGTCACTGTAGATAACTTAATTTTAGATGTAGCTCTCTAGATCGTGCGTGAACACGTACACTAATTGCCTGAATCGCGGCGATAGTGCAATAGGTACATTACCTTTTTTTCTAACGCAATAGCACGGACATCCAGTATTCCTGTGGACTCTGTACCCTTGCATTGAACAAGGTGGCGTCGTGGTGCACCCGCTGTCATGCAGACACATCATTATTTATATAGTGTTTCAGCGGTATTTTTTTGTTAGTGCATGAACAAACAACAGGCTATGCTCTCACTTGAAAACTATTAACTAAAACAACGCAGCGACTCCAAACTTGTTCTGGCGTCTTCTCTTATTTTTTAGAGTCTGCGAAAAATAGTTGCAAAGCGATCTGTGACATGTTTCGGTGCATTTGGCACAGTGAAAGGCATTATGCAAATGACGACCTCCGTCGCCGTAAAGAGCACGGCCGTACAACTGCTAGAGTAAGCGCAGAGATGTTGCATTGTTATCGATGAAGAGGTCGAAGCGGTCGGTATCAGCACGGGGCTCGGATCCCGTTTGCAAGAAATTTTTCGGATCCCGTTTGCACGAAGGATCCAGAATAAAAGATGCACAGGCCCTACCCAAAGAGCGTTCGAGTAGACTGTCGTGCATGTATATGTCAGCTTTCCTGGTTTGGCGACAGCTTCACTTATTTTCTAAGAGTTGCCTTACTTTCGTCCGCTGCACTTGACTGGCTGATACAATATTTCTCCTTTCTCATTTGACTGGCTAGCTTGTTGGTAAAGTCTTGCTGTTTGCGTAGGATGACTTGCTTGTTTATGCATGGAAGAGTTGAGGTTTCAATATCAATATTACGATCAGTTGCATGCAGTGCAAGAATGCTATAACTGGGAGAGAGGTCGCCAGCTACTCTATGGGGGTCCAATACACACGGTCTGCGTGCAAACCTAGACTATGCTAATATTATTGCACGGTCTACGAGAGCGCTCATTGGGTAGGAGCCATGCACGTCCCAGTAAGTAAGATTTACGTGTAGAGCTGCTGTAAATTTTCTAGTAAACCTCTAGAGATGAGCCGATGCAAGAACAACCAGAATTGGTTCACTGCTCTTGTCGTTGTCATTGTTGTTGTTGCTGTTGCTATCGCCACCGTGCCGTTCATCGTAAAGAGCCTACATTCGAGTGAGAAAGGACCAGACGTAAGACAGCTGCATGCATGGTGTTGCCATTATCTATCTAAGTAATTTGCTATGTTTTCTAGAGTGTTCACGTTGCCCTACAAGACAACAGCTCGCTGATATGCGACATGCAAGATCCAGAACTGCTGCAATCTAATGTTGGGTTCTACGCTGTAAAACACGACGGTCTATATTTGTCTGCCTGTCTAGCTTACCTTCCATGGATCAATGATTCTAGTCATTCTAGCCAGCAGAAAAGCAATAATTTCAGTGAAATCATAGCTGTGACAGTTGACAATGGGTGTGATTTTCACAAAACTGAGATTGACTTGAAACGTTTATCTACTCTAATTCGTTCGCTCAATGCAAGCTGTTCCTCTGTTGCTCTTCCGTTCATTTGCGGTTATTTCTACAGACCGTTCGGAAACGTTTCGTACTGCGAACTTTATTGGCCAACAAGAGATCAATGTTTAGCAGTCGAATTAGTGCACTGTCAGTCAGAATGGAAATTTGTGGAGAGTGTTCTCCAGTCACGTGACTACTGTATACAATTTCCTGACTGCAAACAACTTCTGACTCGACAGGTAAGTTGCACCAGTAGATAGAGTCTACGACACTCGTTAATATGAACAATAACATGTTGATTGTGTCTAACATCCTTGTATCCTTTATATTCTTCCACCAATATACATTCTTCCATTAGTCTACACATAGTTCTTGTAACTTGCAGAAGAATAGGACGGAATACTAATTTTGAACAATAGACAAGTGTGCTGTATTTGCTTTTATACGCGCGCACTGATTCTACACCACGGAAGACTGACGATCTATTGCTGTAGACACACAGAACTATCGCTGAACGCGGAACACAGACTCATTCTGACTCTAGCAATGCAATTGCCCTACGGCTATCTTACACATGTCATCGTAACTCCGCCTCTGACTAATTAGTACACACAATACACCACAGTCTTTCCTTCTTAGTCTTGTCGGTATCTTGCAGGAAGTTTTCTGTTAGATCTCGCCGGATATCTTCTTTCTGCTCCGGGAGATAACTCGGCTGTTGCTGTTGTTGGTGTCTCCTGGCTTGATTCGCATGGTTCAGCTGTCGTGTTGTCTTCAACTGCTGCTTTATTTCGCTGTGTATTTTGATCCAGGGCCACTGAAATTGGTGTTTCTTCTGTCTCTGCCACTTGTGGCATACTCCTCTCATCTCTGGATCTTAGTTGGTCCACATGTACATATCTAGTACTTCCTCCAACATTGACCAAGTAGTTCGTAGGACCCAGGTTCTGAACTATGGTACCACCTAACCACTTTCTCTACTGTCTTGTCTCGGGTTCCAGACACTTAAAGTTGATCTTGGTTCAGGGTCTCCTGCTCGAAAAGTAGCATCTTTATATTGATCAGTCTGCAGATCTCGGATGTTGTTCCCTATTGCAGGTCGTAAAGAGTTAGTCTAGTTCTCAATTCTCTCTTCAACATCAGCTCAGTCGGGACCTTCCCTGTTGTCGTGTTTGGTGTCGTTTGATACCTCAGTAAGAATGATACCTGATGACTGATGGATCTCCCGGTTGGCCGACTCTTTAAACTTTTCTTGATTTCTTGGATTAGTCTTTCAGCTTGTTTATTGGATTATGGATGATAGGGATATGTCAACTGGTCTCGAATGTCATTGGCCTTCATGAACATCTGAAATTCATGTGATCTAAATTGGGGCCCGTTATCCGTCACCAACCTTTTGGGTAAGCCGTGATAACTGAAGGTCCGTCTCATCGCATTCATGGTCTGCTCTGTGGTTGCATGAGTGCCCAACTCGTGTACTTCTGGCCACTCTAAGAAAGCGTCAATCATCAGCAAGTACTGTCTTCCGGATAGTTCCGCGAAGTCAGCATGTACCATCTCCCAAGGCATCGCTGGGTAGATTCGTGGGTGAGATGGTAAGACTTCTGCTGGTCTTCCTTTTTGACTCTGACATCTCTCACAGCTCCTAGCCAAGTCTTCCAAATCTCTGTCAAAATTGGGTCACCAGATGAAGCTCCTCGCTAAAGCCTTCATCTTGACTACTCCAAGATGTTCATCATGAATTTCTTCTGCCACCACCCTACGTAATGCCTTTGGTATAAGTACTCTACTCTCCCAGAGTAAGCATCCATTATCGATTGACAACTCTGTGATTGTCTGGCGTAAGACTCTAAACACGGATCGCCTGAAGTTCTCCATCCACATCGGGTATATTCATAAACCTTTCTCAGTATCGAATCTCTCTGGGTTTTTCTGGCTATTTCGGTTGCCGTCACTCGCAACTGATCGTAGTAGTCCACGTGGTAAATCTCCTCATTTAGGTCAATCACTTGCATAGGTATTGGCAATCTAGACAACAAATCTGCTGCCTTGTCGTCTACTCTTGATTTGAACATTAGCTTGTACTTGTATGCACTGAGAAGCAGTGCCCGTCGTTGTAACCGGGCTGCTGCCAAAGTTGGGACGCCTTCATATGGTCCCAAGATCTTCAGAAGGGGTCGATGGTCTGTAACCAACGTAAATTCTCCGCTCACTAAGTACTTGTGAAATTGCTTCATTCCGTATACTAATGCTAATGCCACTTTTTCCAGTTGTGCGTACTTTTTCTCCGCTGTCGATAGTGTTCTGGATGCAAAGGCTATCGGTCTCTCCTCGCCATCTGGCATTATGTGTGTAAGACAGGCACCTACCTACTCCATAAGGTAAAGCATCACAACTCAGACTCACTGGCCTTTGCAGGTCGTAATGTGTCAGGAATTCTGATTCGAGAAGCTTTCGTTTCCCTTTTGGAATGCTCCTGTTTCTTAGATTCCCACTTGCACGGTCGATTTTTGCCTAATAGTGCATACAAGGGATGCAAGGTCTCTAACAAATTTGGCAAAAACCGCCCGTAGTAATTGAGTAAGCCCAGGAAAGCCTTAAGCTCTGTCACGTTCGTTGGTTCCGGCGCATCTCTGATCGCCTGGACCTTAGTCTCCGAGAGCGATATGCCTTGTTTACTGAAAATGTGACCCAAATATTCCATTCGAGGCTGATTGAATTTGCATTTTTCCTGTTTCAGTCTCATACCAGCCCCATCCAATCGTCTCAGCACTGTACAACCTCTGCTCATGTTGTTATTTTTACCAACTACTAATATGTCGTCCAAATAGCAGACGACACCAGAAATTCCTGACAAAGATTGTCCATGGTTCGATGCCAAATTCCAGGCGCTGAACATATTCCGAAAGGCATCCGATTAAACGAGAATAAACTCTTGTTGGTATATTAATCGTCAAGAAATGTTGGCTATCAGGGGCAACACACGTCTGCTGGTACACCAGTTTCAGAACCATGCGCGAGAATCGTCTTCCTCCAGCCGAGGTTGTCAACAGATCCTGGTGGTTCGGCATACGATAACCTCTCATATCTAAATAGAGGTTTGTCGTGACTTTGTAGTCACCACACAGTCTCACTGTACCGTCCCCTTTTCGAATTACAACTACTGGAGTTGCCCAGTCATCCTTCTCTATTGGTCGTATCACTCCCTCGCGTTGCATGCGATCTAGTTCCTGATTGACGTTTTCTTGTAGAGCATACAGCACCGGTCGAGACCTGTGGAATCTCGGTATAGCCTTCGCTGTCAGTGCAATTCTTGCCTCATGCCCTTGTACAGTACCCACACCCGGACCAAATGACCTTGGAAACTTCTCCTTGGGGTTAAAAATTTGGCTTGCCTCAACACTGAACAGAGATCTCTAATCGAGCCGAATTGCTTCATCGACCAGTTCCTCCCCAGAATGGCTGCTTTACCAAGTACATCTACTCCTATAATTTTAGCAGTAGCATGCTGCTCACCGTATCTCACTGGTACTGTTGCCTTTCCTTTCACCTTGAGGCTTCCCCCGCTGTACGTCTTCAATGTCACCGTACTTGCATGTACCTGGACATGGGAGAGATACTGCTCATATACACTGATGGGTATTACCGTCACTGTGGCTCCTGTGTCCACCTCCATTGGTATCTGCCTGTCAGCTACTTCCAGTGTGATCTTGACTCCGACCTTTCCAGATTGAGCAGACACCACACTGACCGTATCTTCATCAATTTGATAAGTGGGTTGTGGCTTGCCTTTTGCTGTGGCACATATGGCTGCGGTGCCCTTCTGAAGCTCATCTTGTTGAGATCGTTTGCTCCATACTCTACTAATGTACCCTTGTCCCTTGCAGAAATACACTTCTGAGACTTGAATTTGCATGTACAGGGGTGATGTCCACGCCCACCACATCTATAGCGTTCTCTGCTGTCTAATTGCCTTGCTTTGTAAGTGCCACCTGCAATGTCAAGTTGTACGCTAGATGTCGTCTCGCTTTGCTTTGCAGGTGGTCGCCTTGTGGTATTCCCAAGTAACGCATGCGTTCGTGTCTCGCAGTTTCGGCGGCCTGTGCAATGTGAACTGCCTTCGTCAAGGTGAGCTCTGATTCGGCAAGGATCTTTCTCTGCACCGCCTCGTGATGTAATCCACACACCTGTTGATCCCTGAGCGCTGTATCCAGGTAGTCTCCGAAATCGACAGCCTGCGTAGTTCAGCCATATAATTCGCGATAGTGTCACCTTCTCTCTAAAGACGCTGCTAAGAACGGAATCTCTCCGCGATCACAACGATGCGTGGCTCAAAATAGCTCTTCGAAAGCGCAAACAACTCATCCAGTGACTTGTCTTGTGGCTTCTTTGGTCTCACCAGATTCTTCAACAGAGTGTATGTCGCAGTACCGACTCAAGTCAAGAAGACTGCTTTCTGCTTGTCTGCGTCCTCCAACCCATTTGCAGCGCAGTACAAGAGAAAATACGTTTTGTGATCTTCTACGTTATCAATTGCTGCTTTAAATTCTCTCAGCTTACCATGTCTTCCCGTGGCCATCCTCGTCGCCAATTGTGCTGTATTTGTATTTTTACGCATACAGATAAATATATATATTTGTATTTATACGCACGCACTGATTCTACACCACGGAAGACTGACGATTATTGCTATAGCAACACAGAACTATCGCTGAACGCGGAGTACAGACTCTAGCAATGCAATTGTCCTACGTCTATCTTATACATGTCATCGTAACTCTGCCTCTGACTAATTTGTACACACAATACACCACACAATACACCACAGCAAGATAAAACATTTAGGTCGCGTGCTGCTTGGCAATGGAGAGGTGCTCTCAAATAGTAGTACTGAAGCAATACGTACCGTCTAAACAACTGGTTTTGGTAGCAGGATTTTCAAAAATGCGAGCATTAGTCACGCAAGACTTATACCGGTAATTATTACAATAAAATTAATAAGGCATCACGATGTGTATAACGGTCAGTGGCTGATTGGGCAATTTATTCTTTGCTATGTATGTTTCTAATATTGCCATTCTAATTTCAATTTTTGTATATTTTGCCCAGTATACCAAGGCATCCGCACTCCCGGTGCTTGCACAGTTTATATTAATATTACAAGTAGCCATTAATTTAACTCAATTTACATAAACAGCTGACATTAGATCAGCTAGTCTAAAGATGTTTTGCAAATATGTAGCATTGACATCGAGCTTTGTTTGTTGCATGGCATCTACAGAACTTAATAATAGAAGTATGGCTTTTAAAATTGAAGTATGGCTGTTTAATTATGCCGTTTTATCAAAAAATGTAAATTTTATTGGTTTACTTTTAAATTAAATAAATTCGAATATTAATTTGATTTTGTAATTTGAATACATTGCGTTTTCCTGCAGAAGCTAAGTAACAGAATTGCTACCTTGTCGTCAGCTACAAATGAATCACAATACAAAAGTAAGCTCGCACGGTATACTTTAATATACAAATTCTAAATTCTCGTGAACGAAAGCTAAAAATTTTCTAGACAGTGGCATGGTAACCAGAGACTCTCAGCATCGGCGTCCCCGGCCTCTGGCAGTCTGGTCAGGGAGCAGACTGCCAGTTGGCATCAAACTCAATTAATTTATTTAGCCCGACTATAGTATATGTAGAGATCAGCATATCTGTGGATAATTTGGACTGCTTGCCCATTGCATTATGCTAAATTTCACCTATTCAGTCTTCTTTATCGTTCCAGTGTTCTTCTCTACTACCGTCCTGACATGACTAGGTTCTTTCTCTTTCGAAACAGCTTTAAATATCAGTGACTTTGTCTTCTCTATCTCTTTTTCATCAAAACCCTTCACGACATTCCCAAGTGTGTCGAGAGGGACGATTGAAACGTATCGGGTCCTGTTGGAAAACACTAGAAATAACCACGTCGCCAGAATCGTTCGTACGCGCCATCGCACATCTGGGAACTCTAATATCGACAGCATCTCTGACTAAACCGTTACGACTGACAGCATTTTACATGGCTCAGAAGAGAAGCGCTAACAGAGCGACTCCCGTATGTGGATGACCTTCTGATCGCGAGAGAAGCTGGATGTCCACATAAACAATGACAACACTTTCTTTCTAACGTAATTCCGTTGTATTGACAGCACACATCCTTCAGCTTACCGGACGGCGGGACGACGAAGAAAAGAATCAGCTTCATGCGTATTTATGCCCTCATTAGCTGACGTATAGGCTCAGGTCGATTGTGCATGGCTGTCATTTCGTTTCCAACAGCCGTCGAATTTGAAAGACAGTAATCAAGTACGTGACTTTCCTAGCCTTATTTGCGAACAAGTAGTTGTCTTGAGAAATATTTTGGCAAGTTTTTTGGAGCTAGGATTTTGTTTGAAACTCACCATGGGTAAGGCGCCAATAGCAATACAAAAATGTGAGTTCTATATGCGTGTGTAAAATAATAGTGTGTGACAGATCAAAGATTCGCAACGTTGGCAGTCTCTAGACAAGTACGTAGATTGCCTCCAAGGCAAGAGAGATATTACCTGCAAATCCATTACAACTGCGTGACATTACTCTCGTGCCGAATTAATTGAAATTAAAACAGAAAATGCCGCATCCTGCTATTTTTAGCTAACCGCACTCACAGTTCATACAGATTATAAGTCCTAGAGAAACCGTCAACAGGTTTTCTACAAACAGAGTGGCTATGTCAATTTTATATACGTAACAGTTGACGCAAACAGAAAGTAGCTTCTATTTTTTAAAATATTCTATTTAATCAAAATTCTTTTATATTTGAGAGCCAGACCATGTGTGTGTCCACATGTGTGTGTGTGTGTGTGTGTGTGTGTGTGTGTGTGTGTGTGTGTGTGTGTGTGTGTCTGCGTGCGTGTGTGCGTGCGCGTGTGCGTGCGTATGTGCATGCGTGTGCGTGTGTTGCAGGTGTGTGCGTGTGTTGCAGGTGTGTGTGTGTATGTGTGTGTGTGTGTGTGTATGTGTGTGTGTGTGTGTGTATGTGTGTGTGTATGTGTGTGTGTGTGCTTGTGTGTGTGTGTGTGTGTGCTTGTGTGTGTGTGTGTGTGTGTGTGTGTGTGTGTGCTTGTGTGTGTGTGTGTGTGTGTGTGTGTGTGTGTGTGTGTGTGTGTGTGTGCTTGTGTGTGTGTGTGTGTGTGTGTGTGTGTGTGTGTGTGTGTGTGTTGTGCGATAGCTCGGTTGGTTAGAGAGTCATCTTATGGAGGGATTACTTCCGGGACCTTGCAGGGTTGCAGGTTCAAGTCACAGTGATGGCGAGCTATGGCATAATTTTCTTGGGCAAGAAACTCACTTACAATTGCCTCTCTCTACGCAGGAGTTGAAATGAGTACCTTGTCATTGACCGGGGTGGCAAAGGCTCCCAACTGCGACAAAGTCCACTAGCCACTGGGGTCCAGATGTGACTTCGCGTGCCCACACCACAGTTGGCGTCGCACTCCTGGCCAGGCTCCAGGAGATTGCTTAGCACGGCCCATAGCTCCTGCGTAGCGCACAGGAACCCAGCCATCTGGCTGGGGGCGTAACCGTAACGAACGGCTCCTTATCCATTTGCCATTTTGCCATTTTTGTGCAGGTGTGTGTGTGCGTGCGTGTGCGTGCGTGTGCGCGTATGTGCAGGTGTGTGCAGGCGCGTGTGTGTGTGTGTGTGTGTGTGTGTGTGTGTGTGTGAGAGAGAGAGAGAGAGAGACAGACAGACAGACAGACAGACAGACAGACAGACAGAGAGGAAGGGCGCGTAGGCGTGTATGTGCGTGCTCGCATGTTCAATCGGGAATACGTGTTCGTACATGTAGGTGTGGCGTCGTACCAGACCCAGTCATGCTAGTCGGTCATGGTTCCCGGATGACATGTCAAGCAGGGGAGAAACCGGGCCCGACTAGCGCGAGAAGGTCCGATATAAGTGTCTAACTAAGTGTGTTGTTTTGTGCATTCGCTATATCTATAACGTTTCTGCTCTTACTAATTTTAAGGTAACGGATCAGCGTCATGCAAACCACCATTACTGTCTTCCTCAAAATATTTTGGGTGCTCTCCTCCTTGTCCTGCAGATGACTGGCTGGTGACCAAAGGAACACGTTTGGTGTTGACTGTCTTAGGTTTCGTCGGTGGTATTGTGATGTTTATCGCCGTTTCCATTGTTCTTTACACGTTGATAAGAGTGAAAAAATTGTAGGACGCGTTCGAGAGGCACATGCAGACAGCTTTACTTAAAATAATTTGTTTTCTAGACGTGAGTTTCCGCATACAGTTATTCTTTTCGCGTCCTTTATGTTGTCGTTAGCAGGTACAAGTGTTAATATCACGTGTCTGCAAGATATGGCAAGTTACATTGGTAAAAGTGAATCATATCGTTTTGCTTTTTAGCATTGTTTGTCTTAATCGTTCATTTTGTGGGCCGTCGTGCTGCTTATTGTTCGAGCAACGATTTGTTCAGTTCTTGGCTCCATCCAACACAATTCTGTGTTGTACAAGGTATGTAATGTATGTTTGTATGTATTTATGTAGGTAGGTAGGTAGGTAGGTAGGTAAGCGGCCATTGGCTGTGACATGACATCAGCTACTGTGAGACTTCGGGTGCTCACACCACAGTTGGCTTCACAAGCTGGTGCTCCTGTGAGTGTAACTGGCCCGGCTCCAGGAGATTGCTATAGCGCAGACCCAGAGTTCTCTGAGTAGCCCACAGGAGCCCAGCTATTAGCTGGGGGCGTGACCAGTATCTGGCAGTTCCTAACGTTTAGTTTAGTTTAGTCTACGTACGTAGGTAGGTAGGTAGGTAGGTAGGTATTGTCCCGGCTGTTGGTACGGATGCGGCCGTGATGTATACGGTGGAACCTGTGAATTACGCTGCCACCCAAGGGACAGTCTTCAACTGCCCTGGTTCTCAGGTGCATGGTCCCAATTGTCAGACTGGCATTTGTACATGTAGACCAATCCATGTACATTTGCACCATGTTCCTAGACGTATGCAACGTAATGCCAATCCGAATATGAATTGTACTAATCAAGTAGATCAAAGTGCTGCCAACTTGGTTTTTTCAATGCCAAAATCTTTATCCATATCCCGTTGAGACTGTAGCTAATAACTTCCAATTAAATATGCGACCATCAAACCAACAAAAAGTACTCGACTCCAAATTTCTTGTTTCTCAGTAGATTTCAAAAGTGCCTATTTCCTTGCTATGATATGATGTACTTTCATAAATACGGATAATTATGTGTGCTTTGCGTCTTTGCCTAATATATTTTGTATTCTTGTGTTACAGGTGCTGTGTTCCACTTCAGTTATCTAGTGTGTATAATGTTACTTTCTATGTCCATCTTTAACTTCACGATAGCTATTTATGAAGTGAGGAGACCAGAAGTAGAAGGTATTCTCAAACGTCTCTCCAAACAGCTTTTGGCTGTTGAGATTACTTTGGCTATTGGCATTGCTGCAGCAATTGTGTCTGCTGTTCTTCTCACTGCGTCTTATCAAACTGATCCTCTTGTTTCACTTATGTGCTTACCAAAAACTACAACAGCGTTTACTTGCTCCTTCACTGTGCCAACTTTGATTGCAGGAGTCATTGCATTTACTATGATATTACTGATCATAAAACGCATGAGAAAGGTATACTGACTGGTCAAACTCATAGCGTGTGTGCGTGTGTGCGTGTGCGTGTGTGTGTGTGTGCGTGTGCGTGTGCGTGTGCGTGTGCGTGTGCGTGTGTGTGTGTGTGTGTGTGTGTGTGTGTGTGTGTGTGTGTGTGTGTGTGTGCTCGCGAGTGTTCATCTCTATGAGGGGGTGATAATGACTTGGGTGGTCACTATCTTGCATACCGAACAGACCGTCTGTCTTTTGTATATCCATTTCTTCTTATCTAGTAATAGCTTGTAATCTGCTTCTAGTCTTCTCAATTTCAAGCAAAGCAAGGCGCAATAAATAAAAATACCAAGATTGCAGGAGTCATCATAACCCGTCAATTTTTGGTTCTCATCGCCGTTGGTCCACTCGTATTTACAACAATATTTACAACGTTTGAGGTTTACCCCCAATTCTGGTCAGATGAATTTACTAAAAATACCACGAACTACATCATATGTCAACAGACTAATAGTAGCAGTGACTGCATTTCGTTTGTTGATGAGACTGGCTTCATTGTATTTCATTTCATCATTACAGTTTGTCTTGCAGTCTTCACTGTTTTACTGATGATCTATAGCCTAGTACCAGCACCAGCTAGAAAATTGTGGTCTAATCACTTTAAATCGTTAAAGAAATGTGGTAGTTGGAAAGTGATGCGTAAAAAGAACGACGAAAATGGGGAAAGACTGATGGAGGAAGTGTGCAACATGGGCGTCTCTAGAAAAACTCAAACGAAACAAAAATGTGAAAGGAATGCGGTCAGTAAGAGCATCGATGATGGAAAAGAAATCAAAATTCTAGATTCTTGTCACGCTTACAATGAAGAGATTAGTGGACGTGCAACGGATATCAACCATACTCACTGTCTGTCACATCCTGCAGTCGTTTGCGATACCGCCGTCGATATCCACATTCAAACAAGAGTCGACAAGGGACCGTCACTAAAGAGAGCAGTGTCACTCATAGAATTACGGAGGAGGGTAGATCCTGTCGAAGGAAAAGTTGTGAAAGCTCTAACCGTATGTCAAGAACTACAGAGAACTTCTTCTCTTCAGGAACTGGTACGTTACTCACAATTAAATTGAAAGCTAAGACACCGATTATTTCAGGGCTGCATGCAGTAAATTGACAGTAGTCGAACGCCATGAGAATGCTTACTATAGACTTTGCTTGTTAGATAAGTAGCTTTATAGTTAGCAAAGTAGCTTTAGATGCTAACGAAAAGTAGAATTTTGTTATATTGTAGAACCACAGTATCTTTATCTGTCTCAGTACTGTTGTTACCATGGCAACAGATACAAACTTGCCTTCAGACGGCTGTCCTTTGGCTCCAGAAAGCTTCAAGACTTATAACCCGTGTACAGTACCATTTTTGCAAAGTGGGAGGAATGAAAATTGAAACAGCTTGTGGGAAGACGATGAAGCCTTAGCGATAACTTGATTTTTAGATGCATGCGTAGTAATAAAATTAGTGCTCTCTTTCTCCCTCTGTGGCTTGACCAGACGGTATCAAGGAATCTGTATGGAGTCTATACATTCACATTGACTCCAAATGCAAAACCCACATGACATTGTATAGCTCCACACTACCTGCAGTACTGTCTTGTGTTTTCTTTAGTATACATATAGTGTAGAACAGACCTTCTGCCTTCAAGTTATTGATTACGCGACTTGGTATTTAACTTCGGGTTTTTGTGACTGGCTGATTCCATGAAAGTCTAGAGTTACTATAGTCACATCTTCGCTTTTGTAGAACGACACGTTGCTACGCCTTCACGGTCGTTGGTTTATGTTGAGTACGCCAATCCGTCACGACACGAACTTCTTGTTGCATGGAATTTGACAATTGTATACATAATTAATTAATTGAAACTTAGGCCTGGTTCTCAACGCTATAAAATATGACACTGACGCAGATGTTGACGCTGACGTTGACGTTGAAATAGAAATAATTCCTATTGCAGTGTCAGCGTCAGCATCAACATAGTCGAGGCGGTCTCTTTGAAGTTTGACTCTCAGCTGTCCTATTGTGAACCAAGTTTTAATTTAATATGTGTAACATGATCTTCCAAATCATTAATTAATAAAGCGCATTTGCAGGCATTGCGTATTTAAAGTACACAAATTTTATGACCACGCCTACAAATGGTGGGCGGTCGAGCTCATGCCACGGTCATGACCGTCCGTTTAGAACAATCTTTGAAATGGGCAATCTGGCGCTGATTCTGTATTACTGACTATCTCCATATTTCGTGCAGACACAGCAATTAAGGCATCGTCTGAATAAAAATAAAAGTGTAAATGCTGGGCCGATAGGTTGATACTCAATTACTTCTGATAAGTGACCAACAAAAACATCTAGTGAGGAGCTAGCTCACTACTGTCATGTATTTAATTTGTACATGCAGTGGAAGAAGGAACCGCCAGGCATCTGATGCAGTGGCGGAAAAGTTTTGCTACACGCCATGCCCAAACCGCCTACCCCAGCGGTTTATCTCCTTTTGGAACAATCGGTTGAAGCGCAGCGTTTCCTCTCAAACACGCGAGCGTATAACTCGGCTTTTCAGATGACGTCTTTGGATGCGATGAAATTAAAGCTCGCACCGGTTGGAATCCCTGTTTCAAAGTTCAGGGACAAAATTAAAATCTATCATTCTATCGGAAGTCTTGCTCCTTCAGAAAATTCTACTGCTAAATTTGCTCAAATTTACTTTGTCGGTGATGTCATGGCCAACATGATCTACGGACCATGCAGAACCCTCAACAAAAATTTGCCTTGCATGGCTGACAACTACTGCTCGAAGCATTTTCCAAAGAATTTCTGCCATGAAACTCTATGCCCAATGACGGATATCCACTTTATCGTGGTCCATGGGTGTCTCTGCTTAGATAACCGATTTTTATTATGCTCCAAGAGTGTAGACGCTGGAATTGTGTTAATTAACTTAATTAATTGGCCCGGGCAAAGAACGGGCTACATGGCTTGTATTTGTATATATTTTAATAGTATGTACTGTATGTTGTCTAGTATACTGCATAATATACTGTATAATGTACTGTGTATATATATATATATATATATATATATATATATATATATATATATATATATATATATATATATATATATATATATATATATTGTATAATATACTGTAAAATATGCTGTATAATTACTGTATAAATACTGTATATATACTGTATAATGTACTGTATAATATACTGTATATATACTGTATAATATACTGTATAATATACTGTATAATATGCTGTATAATATAATGTATAATATACTGTATAATATACTGTATCTATACTGTATATATACTGCATAATATACTGTATTATATACTGTATAATATACTGTATAATATACTGTATAATATACTGTATCTATACTGTATATATACTGCATAATATACTGTATTATATACTGTATAATATACTGTATAATATACTGTATAATATACTGTATAATATACTGTATAATATACTGTATATATACTGCATAATATACTGTATTATATACTGTATAATATACTGTATAATATACTGTATAATATACTGTATAATATACTGTATATGTACTGTATAATATACTGTATATATGCTGTATAATATGCTGTACATACAGTATGTATACAGTATACATACAGTAATTATACAGTATATACACAGTATAATACTGTATATATACTGTATATATGCTGTATAATATACTGTATATATTTCTGCATGGCGATTTTAGCCAAATGAGTGCTGTTGTATTAATTTATTTCTGGTTCTATGGAAATGAACATGTGTTCTCCATTGTCATAGACTGTACTGAGTTTCTAGCTAAGAGGTAGGAGATGCACGTCCCCTACACAGGGATTCACAGCTCTGTCGGAAAGAATCTGTTGATCTTTGTTGTTTTCGAGAAGTAGGTTTGTTTTGACTATATACTTGACGAGCGGAAGAAGCGGAGTGTCCCATGTGAAACACTGTCTAACCTATTGGGCCGAGACTACGACAATAGTCACCATTGCAAGCGGTTTAATTACTCTACAAAAATTTGTCAACATCACCAACCTAAGTAATTAAAGAAGACCTAAATTTAGTGCTGGAATAAATTAGAATACAGAATTAGTCAAAAGGTAACTATGGCATCAAATTTGTGTCATAGTCCGAAATATGATATATGAAACCGTTTGATGGGAGTCTGAAGCTGCTTATGTCGATTCAACGAATACGCCAAAAATATTTGCGAACGTCTATCTTCAATGTACCATTTCAGTATTCATGCAGGACCTGAGGTTTGAAGAGATAACATTCCTTTGTGTGTACATTTAACATCAATCAAGACAGATGGTAATATACCAACCTACTCGTCAGGTGTCTGTAAAACAATATATGACTACACTAGTACTAGCTACGCATATACGTAGCTAGTATGTGCTATCTTTTAGTACCACATAAAACCCATAAAATTCGTTATTAAATTAGATTAATAGCTTGAGTAGCACACAACATGCAGGTCATTCTGTCTAAATTAACGTCACATTCAATGTCGATATTTCGTGATGGAAGCGAGCCGAATTTGCTATTGCCATCTGCTTGAAGACGTTAGTGTTCCAATTAGGGCAAGAAGAGGTATATCGAGTCTACAATTGCAATGGCTTCCAACGTCACTACTTCTATAGTAACGAGCATGCACTTCCGTTTGCTAGGGCGATTCAAAAGCGCGATTCTTTGCCTAACTGTAGGCTTTAAATAGGGTTTTTCAAGCACAGCATGTGTCAACAACTCTTGTCACCTTGCCGGTCAGTAGGGTAGCAGGTTCAAATTCATTCTACAAATCTTTTTTCTTAGATGTGTCTTTTTCTATCATCAAAAGAATACAGGTCGGTTTATTCTACGTCGTTTCCCAAAGTTTTAGCTTTAGATGTGCCGTGAAGAAGGAGGAGAAGGAGAAGGCGAAGGAGGAGGAGAAGGAGAAGGAGGAGGAGGAGAAGAAGAAGAAGGAGGAGAAGGAGAAGGAGAAGGAGGAGGAGAAGAAGGAGAAGGAGAAGAAAGAAGACAAAATCCGGCGAAAACTCCGAAATTGACAAGCGTTTTTCTAGTTCTGAAGACAAGCTGAGATCAATTCAGAAGTAGTCAAGCATAGTTGAAATTTGTAAGCTTTTCTATCTGTCGTTTTCAAGATATTTAGCCGCGTTTTAGGGTGATTTCTGGAGACCTAAAATCTGACCACGTCCACACAACCTTGTCAATCCCTACTACATGGTACTATCGTACCCTGTGATAAACACAAAGGGAAAGAGAGTACAAAAATATTTTACTATGCATGCACCTAAAAATCAAGTTAACATTGAAGCTTAGCTTCGTAGCGCATCGTCTCACAAGCTATTTTCAATTTTTATTCCTTTCACTTATCTATTGCAAAAATGCACACGAGTTCTAGTTAAAGAGTACTGTGTTGCTACAGTCTGACGAATTCTATGTTGAATGTTTTCCGTTAGCACCAACTACTTTGCTACATTACCTAGCAAGGAAAGTCTATAATAAGCATTCTGGCGTTCGACTATAAATTTACTGCGTGCAGCCCCAAAATTTTCGTCCTCTTTAGCTTTCAATTTGATTGTGAGTAACGGACAAGTTCTTGAAGAGAAGAAGCTCTCTGTAGTTTTTGTCTCACGGTTAGAGCTCTCACCAGCATTTCTTTGACAGGATCTACTCTCTTCCGTAATTCTTTGAGTGACAATGCTCTCTTTAGTGACGGTCTCTTGTCGACTTTTGTTTGAATGTGGATATCGACGGCGGTATCACAAACGACTGCAGGAAGTGACAGATGGTGAGAGTGGTTGATATCACTAATCTCTTCATTGTGAATGCGACAAGAATCTAAAATTTTGATTTCTTCTCTATCGATGTTCTTAATGACCGTTTTCCTGTCACATTTTTGTTTCGTTTGAGGTTCTTTAGCGACGTCCATGTTGCACACTTCCTCCATTTGCTCTTCCCCATTTTCGCCGTTCTTCCTACATATTATCACTTTCCGGCTACAACATTTCTTTAACGATCTAAAGTGATTAGACCACAATTTTCTAGCTGGTGCTGGTACTAAGCTATAGATCATCATTAAAACAGTGAAAACTGCAAGGCAAACTGCAAAGATGGAATGAAATACCATGAAGCCAGTCTCATCAACAAACGTAATGCAGTCACTGCTGGTATTAGTCTGTTGACACACGATGTAGTTCGTGGTATTTTTAGTAAATTCATTTGACCAGAATTGGGGGTAAACCTCAAACACCGTAAATACTGCTATAAACGCGAATGGACCGACGATTAGGAGAGCCAAAAATTGACGGGTGATAATGACTCCTGCAATCTTGGTCTTTTTATTTATTGCGCCGTGCTTTGCTTGAAATTGAGAAGACTAGAAGCAGATTACAAACTATTACTACATAAGAAGAAATGGATATACAAAACACAGACGGTCAGTTCGGTATGCAAGATAGTGACCACCCAAGTGGTTATCATAAGATGAACACACACACACACACACACACACACACACACACACACACACACACACACACACACACACACACACACACACACACACACACACACACACACACACACACACACACACACACACACACACACACACACACACACACACACACACACACACACACACACACACACACACACACACACACACACACACACACACACACACACACACACACACACACACACACACACACACACACACACACACACACAACACACTGAGTTGACCGGTCCGTACCTTCCTCATCCGTTTCATGATCAAAAATACCATAGTAAATGCAATGACACCCACAACGAAAGATGGCACTGTGAACGAGCAGGTAAAAGCTGTTCTCGTTTTTGGAAGACACATAAGTAGAAGAAAATCAGTGTGATAGGATGTAGTCAGAAGAACGGCACACACAATTGCTGCAGCAATACCAATAGCCAAAGTAAGCTCAACTGCCAAAAGCTGTTTAGAGCGACGTTTGAGAATGCCTTCTACTTCTGGTCTCCTCACTTCATAAATGGCTACCGTAAAGTTAAGAATGGACATACAAAATAACATTATAGACACTAGATAACCGAAGTGAAACGCAGCACCTGTAACCCCAAAACACAAAATATATTAGGCAAAGCCTGAAGTGCACAAGGATACATTGTTACACGTATTTATGAAAAGTGTATCACATTATAGTACGGAAATAGTCACTCTTCAATCTACCGAGAGACAAGAAAATTGGAGTCAAGTTCTTTTTGTTGGTTTGATGGTTGCGTATTATAATTAAGACTGTTGACAGTAATTGGGCAAATTGAAAGCTGATGGCATCAATTCTTACTCCAGAAATAAGTCTGTCAAATTCTCAAACTTCGTGGAGTTTGATTTGTTTACTTACAGCAGTTTGGTCTAGTTTGACTAAAGAAACACACATTTTTTTATACAGTGCATGAATGTAAAAAGAGATGGCGTTGTCTTTGTCTCAGCTAAATGTGCATGTCGTCGGTCTTCCATTTATTATTTAATAAACCGCCACTGGGATACTGCATGGAAAGATGTATGCACTACAAGTCGAGTGCGGTAAACTGGAGGTTGAGATTAATCCCAACATTTCTCCTCTAATTTACATATGAGTTAAATTCACAACAATCAGTTTCTTGAGCATTAGCATAATACCGTCATAACTTGACTAGTCAGCAGATTTGCCAGCAACTTCTTTACATGATATACCTTATGCGTATACATAACAACTGTCACACGCATGGCATTTGCCATCTATCAACTTTACACCATACACTTAATCATGTGTACCATTTACAGTACACCACACACACACACACACACACACACACACACACACACACACACACACACACACACACACACACACACACACACACACACACACACACACACACACACACACACACACACACACACACACACACACACACACACACACACACACACACACACACACACCACCACCACCACCACCACCACCACCACCACCACCACCACCACCACCACACCACCACCACCACCACACACACCACACACCACACACCACACACCACACCACACACCACACCACACACCACACACCACACCACACACAACACCACACTACACCACACTCCACACACCACACCACGCACCACACCACGCACCACACTACACACACCACACACCACACCACACACCACACCACACACCACTACATTCATCACACCACACACTACAACACAGGCCACACCACACACCACACCACACACCACACCACACACCACACCACACCACACCACACACCACTACATTCATCACACCACACACTACAACACAGGCCACACCACACACCACACCACACACCACACCACACACCACACCACACACCACACTACACACCACACACACCACACACACCACACACACCACGCATACCACTCACACCACACACACACACACGCACACGCACGCACACGCACAAGCACACGCGCACACACACACTTACACGCACGCACGCACGCACACGCATGCACGCACGCACACACATTACATACCTTGTACAACACAGAAGTGTGTTGGATGGAGCCAAGAACTGAACAAATCGTTATCGGAACAGTAAGCAGCAGGACGACCCACAACGGCAATGATGACGAGAAACAATGCTAAAAGGCAAGACAATTTTATTCACTTTCACCCAATCTAACTTGCCATATCATGCAGACACGTGACATTAACACTTCCACCTGGTAGTGAAAAGAAAATGAATGCGAAAAGAATAACTGTATGCGGAAACTGACGTCTAGAAAACAAATTAATATATAAAGCTGCATGTAGATGCCTTTTAAAGCGTCTTACAATTTTTTCACTCTTATCAGTGTGTAAACAACGATGGAAATGGCGATAGACATCACGAAACCACGGACGGTACCTACGACATTCAATGCCCAAATTGTTCCTTCGGTCACCAGCCAGTCATCTGCAGGACAAGGAGGAGAGCACCCAAGGTATTTTGAGGACGACAGTAATGGTGATTTGCATGACGTTGATTCGTTTCCTTAATTAAAATGAGTAAGAGCAGAAACGTTAGCAAATGCATAAAACACACACCTAAATTTTTTGGGTTAGACTCGTACCAGACACTCTCGCGCTAATCGGGTACTGTTTCTCTCATGCTTGAGATTTTTATACGGGAACCATGCACGACTACCATGACTGGGTCTGGTACAGAGCCGTCTATACAGCTCTAGTCTGGTACGAAAATACACCTACTGTACATGCACAAACATGCGAACGCGATAAAACATGCAAGCACGCACATAACCATATACGCGCCCGTCCGTTCTCCACCCACCCACCCACCCCTCCCCACAGAGACAGAGACAGAGACAGACAGACAGACAGACAGACATACAGAAGGACAGACAGACAGATAGACGAACAGACAGACATACAGACATACAGAGAAACTTAAATTAACTCCGCTTTCAAGAATAGAGCAGAAGCTTTGCATCAAAAAGTTTTGTAGACGGTGTACCGTTACAACCTCCTCGTTGTTAATCTCTGTGATTCTGGGTTAAGGCCCTGGTAGTGGCACAACGTGGGTCAATTGGGCTGGTGTCCCAATCTGTTCCGTGTTCATCTTGTGATGAACAGAAAACAGCAGCCTTCTAAATCAAGTTCACACACACACGTGTACACACACACACACACACACACACACACACACACACACACACACACACACACACACACACACACACACACACACACACACACACACACACACACACACACACACACACACACACACACACACACACACACACACACACACGCCCACACACTCACACACACACACACACACACACACACACACACTCTCTCTCTCTCTCTCACACACACACACACACACACACACACACACACACACACACACACACACACACACACACATACACACACACACCTAAACCTAAATGTCAGGAGTTGCCTCTCACAGGTCACGCACCCCAGCTGTTAAGCTAGGTCCTGTGCGCTACTCAGGGAACTCTAGGCCTACGCTAGCAAACTCCTGGAGCCGGGTCAGGCACTCGCGAAAGCACGCGAACTTGTGAAGCCAACTGTGGTGTGAGCACCCGAAGTCTCACCAGGACCCCAGTGGCCGCTTAGGTCTGACCAAGTTCTCATTTATACTCCTGAGTCAAGAGAAGCAAATGTATGTTAGTTTCTTGCCTAATTAAAGAATTATGCCATGGCTCACCCTTCAAGGTCCCGGATGTACACACTCCATAAGATGACTCTATAGCCAACCGAGCTATCACAACACACACGCGCGCGCACGCACGCACGCACACACATTTCTGGCTTTCCAATCGAAAAAAGTATTGATATGAAATAGCCGCGCTGTTCCTAGAAAGCCTCATGCCTCTGTAGGACACTGCTGTTTTTGCTAAAAATAGCAGATCCTGGCATTTTCCATTTATACACTTCATGATCGTAATATCTGTTACCAAAGCTGTCAGTTGTACGAGGATTTGCCGGTAATAATAGGGGTTACACTGTACTGCCAACTTTGTCCTCGAATTTCAATCTGTCACACCTATCGTATCTAGCTAGAAACGCTTCTAGACAACCCAACTGCTTGCTAAACACTTTCGCGAGCAAATTTTTACTGCTATTGACGCCTATAGCTTACCTTGCATATCCCAGAGTTTCAACGACATCCTCCAAAAGAGCCCAGTCAACTAAAATTCTTTTACTTTGTTCGCAGTAGGTTAGAGAAGTCACGTGATTATCGTCTTTCAAAATCGACGGCTGGTGGAAGCGAAAAGACACCAAAATCGACCTGCACGTCAGGTAACACGCAGTTCTGTGTGTAGTGTATGACGCTTAATTAGATTAGACCTAGCTGGCATGGTATGTTGTAATTAGACATAGCACTATTTGATTAGTACGTTAATGAGCGGTAGAGTGTGTAATAACAAGTGAGTCTCTAACTAATCGAGCCTGTGTCCACCGACCAAACACAAACTGTGTGGCATCGGAACTCGTACTTTGTGGCTTCTCTCACTTGTATTCTCTGAGGGTGCATTCACATGACGTTTCTAACTCTAATTAATTTAGCTCCAGACGCCATTTAACAAGTTGGTCTTAATTAATGGCTTCGGCTAACCTAAATTAGGTTAACGCTAGCCCACTTGCAAGCAGGTTAGAGCTCGGTCGCTCCGCCTACAACTAGATCACTCCGCCTTCTAGGCATAGCGAAGAATGGCGCGTTTTCTAAAATGTGCTACAAACGCTTCAAAGCTACACGGGCGTGTCTTTAGTGAAAAGGAGAAGGCGAAGAAAGAGCGTCGGCAACGAGAGGTCCTTTTTGCTACTCTCCTAGTGTTGCTGTGCAGAATGTTGCTCGTAAAAATCATGTCTCTGGTGAGAGGACGAAACCCTCCAAACCTTCCAGACATTGACAATCTAATTTTAGGTTAATTACAGCCCCCAAAGCAATCCTACGCGACCGTTCGTCTCAGACTACGCATTTTCCAGCATCCCCATCTTAGACTCTTCCCACCTAAAACGTCATGATCTATTCGTGAAGATTGACGTCAATTCCGCGAAGACACATTCAGTAACACACTGACGCACGCTAGATCGAGCGAATAAGAATATCAACGAGGTAGTTGATATTCTTATTCGGTCGATTTCAATCTCTCTTGCAATCAAATGAGTGAGCGCTCTTTCTTTCGAATCCTGTTACTCTATCATAGTATGTACGCTTTTTGGCACGGATGGCGCTTCATACATCCTGACACTGTAGATGAGAGAATTAGAACGGCGTACGATAGCGGGTGTGCATCCATCTGCATACTCGGTCTAGCCTCGCCCCAGACGCAGTGTGGATTGCAGCCCCGGATGCGCTGCCATCACCACTACGTCAGGTATGGTACCTCCCTTCTGGGCGAGAGTAAGTATGTAATCAAATTCTTCAGCGCGTGTCATACTAATGTTAATAGCTAGGAACTGAGCTTTCGATTGGACTTTGAGCTTTCGGTTGGACTTTGACGTTGTTCTAGCCTCTGTACTTGTCGATATTGCGATTTAGGCCGCTGTCAAGCGTTAGTAAGAGATTGCAGCTACTAGAGCGTAGCGGTTAAATGGAAGATCAGAAATGGCACTTACAGTGCACCATACCCCTTTGAACGCGTACACAGGTTCTCAGTTGAAGCTGCAATGCGTCATATGCCTCTACTGCAATGTATTGGACTGCTGCATACGTACTGCACGCTAATTAGCGAAGATCTCACGCGACAGTCGTTTTCTGTAATCTACTACACCGACAAAGTACACTTGTAACTGACACTAATCATGTCCCTAGGGACATGATTAACGGTGACCGCAAAGGGCGGTACCATATCAGACGTAGTAGTGATGGCAGCGCATCCGGGGCTGCAATCCACACTGCGTCTGGGGCGAGGCTATACTTGGTCAATTGAACAAACAAACTCCCGCGCATTTCATTTCAGGCCGCCAAAGTCTCGTTTCGGGCCGTCGGAGGCAGTCGAGGCAAAATCCGACGCGACCGTTCGTCTCGGACTCGCGATCTCGACCGGCCCACCGCGTTTCGCGACGATCCGAGACCAGCGTCGTGTCGATCGGCGCGTTACAGACATGTGGAAAGGTGGACAGACGGAAGTGGGCGTTCCCGAGCGTTCACGTACTAAAGTATAGGATTGTGTTGACAACATCTGCTTGCTATATACGGGAAAATTGTGACAAACAAACAAACGCCCGATTATGTGTGCCTGACCAACCAGCAGACCATTTTGCTAGTATCACGTGATTGCTAGAATACGGCGATCAGTCTACTGAATGTAGATAGATAACGTAATAAACAGATAACCCAATAAACGTGCATACCAAAGTGTATATCTAACATTATCAAAAAAAGTATAGAAGGCAGCGGAGTTCAATTTTTGAGAATAGACAGTACAGTATAAAGTTTTAAGTTTTAGCTCTACTAGCTAAGGAATACAAAGTCATGAAGAACAGAGGAACTAGAGTGACGGTACTCGCACCAGACTGTCCCTGTCAAAAGTCGATATGAAGCGGAGCATGCCTATCATTTCTTCTCTACAGTACACTACAGCTAATTAATCACGTAGCTATTAGCTAATCATTTTAACTCTAGATCCTCCAATTAAATACAGGTTAATTCGTTTGTGTATGCGCAGATGCGTTTACCTAGAGGATTTACGTGGACGTACATTTACACGCAAGCAGCCGTGGTCTTTCTAGGATGAGCCGATTCAAGTACAAACAGACTTGGTTCACTGCTTTTGTTGTTTTTCTCGTTGCTGTTCTCATTGTGGCCGTCACGGTTCCGTTCGTCGTAATTAGCGTACATTCGAGTGCAGAACTAGACGTAAGGCATCTGGTGTTGCCGTTTCTATCTGGGCTACATAGTTTGCTTGGTGTCGTAGAGTTCTCACGTTGCCCTACAAGACAACAGCTCGCTGATATGCGACATGCAAGATCCCGAACTGCTACAATCGAATTTTGGGTTCTACGCCGTAAAACACGACTTTCTAAATTCGTCTGAATGTCTAAGTTATCTTCCATGGATCAATCATTCTAGCCAAAAGAAAAGCAATAATTTCGGTGACATCGTCACTGTGACAGTTGTAAATGAGTGTGATATGCAAAAAACAGAGATTGAATTGAAACGTCTATCTACTCTAATTCGTTCACTCAATACAAGCTGTTCCTCTGCTGCTCTTCCACTCATTTGCGGTTATTTCTACAGACCGTTCGGAAATGTCTCGTACTGCGAACTTTATTGGCCAACAAGAGATCAATGCCTAGAAGTCGAGTTAGTCCACTGTCAGTCAGAATGGAAATTTGTGGAGAGCGTTCTCCAGTCACGTGACAACTGTATACAACTTCCTGACTGCAGACAACTTCCGACTCGACAGGTACTTGTACAGTCTACGATACTCGTTAGAATAAACATTAGAATCATAATTAATAACATGTTGATTGTGTGTAACACCCCAGTATTTTTCTAGTCTTCTACCAATGCATTCTTTTGTTCGCTAGCTAGTAGCTAGTCTAGTTCCTGCAACGCAACATAACTACAGGAGAATAAAGAAATAACGTTAGACAAGTTAAACAGTAAAGATCGAGATAATAACAGCAATACACACCAATTAACAGCTGATTTTGGTAAAAGAATTTTTCAAGAATACAAACACTAGACACAGAAGACTTACCTGTAACTACAAGAAGGAAGAAGCACTAGAGTGCCGAGCCTACGGCTGGCACCTAAGAAACCACGTGCGTGACTGAAGCCATAGACATTCTAAGTGTGCGTTCATCCACCTTGAATTGAATTAGTCAGAGC
>NC_085092.1:565000-567500 GCF_963422355.1 Corticium candelabrum | reverse complement strand
GCTCAGAAAGAGTTTCGAGAAGTGAGACAAGCTTCATTAAGAACCTATAATACAGGTCAAATCATAGCTAGAAAACATCTGTAGAGAAGAAAGCACCCTCACAATTTTAGGCTGCTGGAAGATTCAGAATAGGGGTGTAGACAAGACAAGCAGCAGGCAACGATCAACGAAGCGATGCAGAAGGGACAGCAGTATATAGTTAACAAAATTCTTAAGTTGCCACCAAAGATATTTGCATTTAATTAAGTTAACCAGGTCCAGCTGTATACGGGCACTTTCATCTTGTCTGTGAAGCATGTCAAAAAACGCAATATACATGAAACATTTGCAGTCTTTTATTTATGCACAGTTGAGTCATGCAGCATTTCTGCTTGTTTCATAAATTTATTTTTATCAATTTACTACTCATAAATACGTTAGCTTGCCTAATACCATTGGTTTGTGATTACAGGTGCTGTGTTTCACTTCGCTTATCTAGTGACTTTAATATTAATGTCTATGTCAACCTTTAACTATACGATAGCAGTTTATGAAGTCAGAGCACCAGGAGACGACGGCATTCTCAAACGTCACTCGAAATTACTTCTAACAGTTGAGCTTACATTGGCTATTGTTATTGCTGCAGCGATTGTGACTGCCGTTCTTCTCACTGCATCCTATCACGCTGATCTACTTCTCATCACGTGCATTCCAAAAACCAGAAAAGCCTATTCTTACTCGATCCTAATTCCATCTATGATCTCGGGAATTGCTGGATTTATTATGGCATTTCTCATCATACTACGCATGAGAAAGGTACAAACAGTCAAATATTTAGAGTTTGTGTTTGTGTGTGCTTGTGTGTGTGCTTGTGTGTGCAAGCGTCTGTCTGAGTCTATACGTGCCAATATGTTAATTATTACTATTAATTTAATAATGCAAGTTTAGTTATCAAAGGATGCTTGAGACTTTAAGTAGTATGCAAAAGGCCAATGTTATGTAAGCCTGGGATATCTTTTATGCATTGCAAAAGATGCATTTGTCTACGAATGTGCTTGATCAGCTTGCTTGTCTCAGCACGTGCATGGGTACGTATGTGTGTCAAGCCTGTGGGCTGCTTTACGAGAGGGAGGAGTTCAACTAAGTAAGTTTACATTATTGTGCCCTTATACGTAAAATTATATAACAGTTCAAAACCACTTTGATCGAACCCACTGCACGAACCTTCCCAGCCTACGGATATTACTGACTGTTTTTGTGTTGCCAATTTTGAATTTCTAATAATAATAATAATAATTTGTTTGTTTGTTTGTTTAGTCTTCATTATTTCAAGCAAAGCAAGGCGCGATAAATGAAAAGATCAAGATTGCAGGAATCATTATAACTCGTCATTTCTTGGTTCTCATTACCGGGACACCACTTGCGTTTTTAGCAGGATATACTGTGTTTGGAGTTTACCCCCAGTTCTGGTCAGATGACTTTGCTAGAAACCCTACCAAGTATATCTCGTGCCAACCGACTAATAGCAGCAACGAATGCACTTCGTTCGTTGATGAGAGTGGTTTGATGGTATATAATTTCGTCAAATCGGTGTGTTTTGCAGCGTTTACTGTTTTCTTGATGATCTATAGCCTATTTCCAATACCAGCTAGAAAACTATGGATAAGTCACCTTAATTGGTTATTGTGCAAAAAAGATAAAAGGAATGGTGATCGTTCTAAACGACAGATTGAGAAAAGTTGCAACACTGACGTTGCTAAGAAATCTAAAAAGAAACGAAAAAGGGACAAAAGAACAATCGATAACAACATCGGTGATGTAGAAGAAGTCATTAACTTTGATTCTTGTCGTATAATAAGCAATGAAGGGGCTAGTGGCTTTTCAACAGACAGCAACAATAGTCAGAGTCTGTTAGACTCTGTAGTCGTTTGTGATACCAACGTCGATATCCACATTCCAACAGAAGTCGATAAAGGATCATCACTAAAGAGAGCAGCGTCACTCAAAGAACTGCGGACGAAACTCGATTCTATCGAGGAAATGCTGAAGAAAGATCCAACCGCAAGACAAGAAATCAAAAGAGCATCTTCTTTTCAGGAACTTATCCGTTACTCAAAGTCAGATTGAAGACAATTTGCGAATTACTTTAGTATTAGTGGTAGTAGTAGTAGATGTCGGATCAGCTTTTCTCTAATAAGATCTTCTGTTTTGTGCATTCGCGGAAGTAGATCAGCCAAGCACAGGCCTCTAAAATGTCATGACATGGATTTAATCAACAGTGAGGCTTGCCTCACTAAGTAGATTGTGACGTTGACTTAAGTGGGTTTGTTTAATTGAATGGATTGATATAGTGTTGTGTTGAGTGCCGTTGTAGTGGCTTTTGTAGTATGGGCATGACCGGTGGATGCTTTTGTAGTAGTATGTCTCACAGTATAGTAGCAGTAGTCGTAGTATAGCATAGAGGTTGAGTCTGACTAACAATCAAAGAATTTAACGTAACATCAAGGCTTCGTGTTAGCCT